>NC_141874.1:719142928-719444702 GCF_056163025.1 Triticum urartu | reverse complement strand
GGTCCTTACCTGCCATTTTGATCTGATGATAATCAGAATAAGCATCCAGAAAACACAAACAGTCACAACCTGCCGTAGCATCAATAATCTGATCAATACGAGGGAGGGCAAAGGGATCAGCTGGACAAGCCTTGTTCAAGTCTGTGTAGTCCACACACATACTGCCGGGGAACGTAGTAATTTCAAAATTTTCCTACGCACATGCAAGATCATGGTGATGCATAGCAACGAGAGGGGAGAGTGTATTCTACGTACCCTCGTAGACCGACAGCGGAAGCGTTATGACAACACGGTTGATGTAGTCGTACGTCTTCACGGCCCGACCGATCAAGCACCGAAACTATGGCACCTCCGAGTTTTAGCACACGTTCAGCTCGATGACGATCCCCGGACTCCGATCCAGCAAAGTGTCGGGGAAGAGTTCCGTCAGCACGACGGCGTGGTGACGATCTTGATGTTCTACCGTCATAGGGCTTCGCCTAAGCACCGCTACAATATTATCGAGGAGTATGGTGGAAGGGGGCACCACACACGGCTAAGAAAACGATCACGAGGATCAACTTGTGTGTCTATGGGGTGCCCCTTGGCCACGTATATAAAGGAGTGGAGGAGGGGGGAGAGGGCCGGCCCCTATGGCACGCCCTGGAGGAGTCCTACTCCCACCGAGAGTAGGATTCCCCCCTTCCAAGTAGTAGGAGTAGGAGTCAAGGCAAGGGAAGGGAGAAGAGAAGGAAGGAGGGGGCGCAGCCCCTCCCCCTAGTCCAATTCGGACTAGGCCTTGGGGGGGCGCCCAACGTCTCCTCTCTCTTTCCCCTAAAGCCCAATAAGGCCCATATACTCCTCGGTGAATTCCCGTAACTCTCCGGTACTCCGAAAAATACCCGAATCACTCGGAACCTTTCCGATGTCCAAATATAGTCGTCCAATATATCGATCTTTATGTCTCGACCATTTCGAGACTCCTCATCATGTCCCCGATCTCATCCGGGACTCCGAACTCCTTCGGTACATCAAAACTCATAAACTCATAATATAACTGTCATCGAAACCTTAAGCGTGCGGACCCTACGGGTTTGAGAACAATGTAGAAATGACCGAGACACGTCTCCGGTCAATAACCAATAGCGGACCCTGGATGCTCATATTGGCTCCCACATATTCTATGAAGATCTTTATCGGTCAGACCGCATAACAACATACGTTGTTCCCTTTGTCATCGGTATGTTACTTGCCCGAGATTCGATCGTCGGTATCTCAATACCTAGTTCAATCTCGTTACCGGCAAGTCTCTTTACTCGTTTCATAATACATCATCTCGCAACTAACTCATTAGTTGCAATGCTTGCAAGGCTTATGTGATGTGCATTACCGAGAGGGACCAGAGATACCTCTCCGTCAATCGGAGTGACAAATCCTAATCTCGAAATACGCCAACCCAACATGTACCTTTGGAGACACCTGTAGAGCTCCTTTATAATCACCCAGTTATGTTGTGACGTTTGGTAGCACACAAAGTGTTCCTCCGGCAAATGGGAGTTGCATAATCTCATAGTCATAGGAACATGTATAAGTCATGAAGAAAGAAATAGCAACATACTAAACGATCGGGTGCTAAGCTAATGGAATGGGTCATGTCAATCACATCATTCTCCTAATGATGTGATCCCGTTAATCAAATGACAACACATGTCTATGGTTAGGAAACGTAACCATCTTTGATTAACGAGCTAGTCAAGTAGAGGCATACTAGTGACACTTTGTTTGTCTATGTATTCACACATGTATTATGTTTCCGGTTAATACAATTCTAGCATGAATAATAAACATTTATCATGAAATAAGGAAATAAATAATAACTTTATTATTGCCTCTAGGGCATATTTCCTTCACTCTCCCACTTGCACTAGAGTCAATAATCTAGTTCACATTGCCATGTGATTTAACATCAATAGTTCACATCACCATGTGATTAACACCCATAGTTCACATCGACATGTGACCAACACCCAAAGGGTTTACTAGAGTCAATAATCTAGTTCACATCGCTATGTTAACACCCATAGTTCACATCGACATGTGACCAACACCCAAAGGGTTTACTAGAGTCAATAATCTAGTTCACATCGCTATGTGATTAACACCCAAAGAGTACTGAGGTGTGATCATGTTTTGCTTGTGAGAGAAGTTTAGTCAACGGGTCTGCCACATTCAGATCCGTAAGTATTTTGCAAATTTCTATGTCAACAATGCTATGCATGGAGCTACTCTAGCTAATTGCTCCCACTTTCAATATGTATCCAGATTGAGACTTAGAGTCATCTGGATCAGTGTCAAAACTTGCATCGACGTAACCCTTTACGACGAACCTTTTGTCACTTCCATAATCGAGAAACATATCCTTATTCCACTAAGGATAATTTTGACCAATGTTCAGTGATCTACTCCTAGATCACTATTGTACTCCCTTGCCAAACTCAGGGCAAGGTATACAATAGGTCTGGTACACAGCATGGCATACTTTATAGAACCTATGGCCGAGGCATAGGAAATGACTTTCATTCTCTCTATATCTTCTGTCGTGGTCGGGTTTTGAGTCTTACTCAACTTCACACCTTTGTAACACAGGCAAGAACTCCTTCTTTGACTGTTCCATTTTGAACTACTTCAAAATCTTGTCAAGGTATGTACTCATTGAAAAAACTTATCAAGCGTCTTGATCTATCTCTATAGATCTTGATGCTCAATATGTAAGCAGCTTCACCGAGGTTTTTCTTTGAAAAACTCCTTTCAAACACTTCTTTATGCTTTACAGAATAATTCTACATTATTTCCGATCAACAATATGTCACTCACATATACTTATCAGAAATGATGTAGTGCTCCCACTCACTTTCTTGTAAATACAGGCTTCACCACAAGTCTGTATAGAACTATATGCTTTGATCAACTCATCAAAGCGTATATTCCAACTCCGAGATGCTTGTACTAGTCCATAGATGGATCGCTGGAGCTTGCACATTTTGTTAACACCTTTAGGATTGACAAAACCTTCTGGTTGCATCATATACAACTCTTCTTTAAGAAATCCATTAAGGATTGCAGTTTTGTTATCCATTTGCCAGATTTCATAAAATGCGGCAATTGCTAACATGATTCAGACAGACTTTAAGCATCGATACGAGTGAGAAAATCTCATCGTAGTCAACACCTTGAACTTTGTCAAAAACCTTTTTCGACAAGTCTAGCTTTGTAGATAGTAACACTACTATCAGCGTCCGTCTTCCTCTTGAAGATCCATTTAATCTCAATGGCTTGCCGATCATCGGCCAAGTCAACCAAAGTCCATACTTTGTTCTCATACATGGATCCCATCTCAGATTTCATGGCCTCAAGCCATTTTGCGGAATCTGGGCTCATCATTGCTTCCTCATAGTTTGTAGGCTCATCATGATCTAGTAGCATGACTTCCAGAACAGGATTACCGTACCACTCTGGTGCGGATCTTACTCTGGTTGATCTACGAGGTTCGGTAGTAACTTGTTCTGAAGTTTCATGATCATCATCATTAGCTTCCTCACTAATTGGTGTAGGTGTCATAGAAACCGATTTCTGTGATGTACTACTTTCCAATAAGGGAGCATGTATAGTTACCTCATCAAGTTCTACTTTCCTCCCACTCACTTCTTTCGAGAGAAACTCCTTCTCTAGAAAGGATCCATTCTTAGCAACGAATGTCTTGCCTTCGGATCTGTGATAGAAGGTGTACCCAACTGTCTTCTTTGGGTATCCTATGAAGACATATTTCTCCGATTTGGGTTTGAGCTTATCAGGATGAAACTTTTTCTTATAAGCATTGCAACCCCAAACTTTAAGAAACGACAACTTTGGTTTCTTGCCAAACCATAGTTCAGATTGTGTCGTCTCAACGGACTTAGATGGTGCCCTTTTAAACGTGAATGCAGCTGTCTTTAATGCATAACCCCAAAATGATGTTGGTAAATCTGTAAGAAACATCATAGATTGCACTATAGCCAATAAAGTACGGTTATGACGTTCAAACACACCATTATGGTGTGGTGTTCCAGGTGGCATGAATTTGTGAAACTATTCCACATAGTTTTAATTGAAGACCAAACTCGTAACTCAAATATTTGTCTCCGCGATCAGATCGTAGAAACCTTATTTTTCTTGTTACGATGATTTTCCACTTCACTCTGAAATTCTTCGAACTTTTCAAATGTTTCAGACTTATGTTTCATCAAGTAGATATACCCATATATGCTCAAATCATATGTGAAGGTCAGAAAATAACGATACCCTCCGCGAGCTTCAACACTCATCGAATCGCATGCATCAGTATGTATTATTTCCAATAAGTCAGTTGCTCGCTCCATTGTTCCGGAGAACGGAGTCTTAGTCATCTTGCCCATGAGGCATGGTTCGCAAGCATCAAGTGATTCATAATCAAGTGATTCCAAAAGTCCATCAGTATGGAGTTTCTTCATGCGCTTTACACCAATATGACCTAAACGGCAGTGCCACAAATAAGTTGCACTATCATTATTAACTTTGCATCTTTTGGTTTCAATATTATGAATATGTGTATAACTACAATCAAGATCCAACGAATCATTTTCATTTGGTGTGTAACCATATAAGGTTTTATTCATGTAAAGAGAACAACAATTTATTCTCTTACTTAAATGAATGACCGTATTGCAATAAACATGATCAAATCATATTCATGCTCAACGCAAACACCAAATAACACTTATTTAGGTTCAACACTAATCCCAAAAGTATAGGGAGTGTGCGATGATGATCATATCAATCTTGGAACCACTTCCAACATACATCGTCACTTCACCCTTAACTAGTCTCTGTTCATTCTGCAACTCCCGTTTCGAGTTACTAATCTTAGCAACTGAACTAGTATCAAATACTGAGGGGTTTCTATAAACACTAGTAAAGTACACATCAATGACATGTATATCAAATATACTTATGTTCACTTTGCCATCCTTCTTATCCGCCAATCACTTGGGGTAGTTCCGCTTCCAGTGACCAGTCCCTTTGCAGTAGAAGCACTTAGTCTCAGGCTTAGGACCAGACTTGGGCTTCTTCACTTGAGAAGCAACTTGCTTGTTGTTTTTCTTGAAGTTCCCCCTTTTCCCTTTGCCCTTTTCTTGAAACTAGTGATCTTGTCAACCATCAACACTTGATGTTTTTCTCGATTTCTACCTTCATCGATTTCATCATCATGAAAAGCTCGGGAGTCGTTTTCGTCATCCCTTGCATACTATAGTTCATCACGAAGTTCTACTAACTTGGTGATGGTGACTAGAGAATTCTGTCAATCACTATTTATCTGGAAGATTAACTCCCACTTGATTCAAGCGATTGTAGTACCCAGACAATCTGAGCACATGCTCACTAGTTGAGCGATTCTCCTCCATCCTTTAGCTATAGAACTTGTTGGAGACTTCATATCTCTCAACTCGGGTATTTGCTTGAAATATTAACTTCAACTCCTGGAACATCTCATATGGTCCATGACGTTCAAAACGTCTTTGAAGTTCCGATTCTAAGCCGTTAAGCATGGTGCACTAAACTATCAAGTAGTCATCATATTGAGCTAGGCAAACATTCATAACGTGTGCATCTGCTCCTGCAATAGGCCTGTCACCTAGCGGTGCATCAAGGACATAATTCTTCTGTGCAGCAATGAGGATAAACCTCATATCATGGATCCAATCCGCATCATTGCTACTAACATCTTTCAACACAATTTTCTCTAGGAACATATCAAAATAAACACAGGGAAGCAACAACGTGAGCTATTGATCTACAACATGATTTGCAAAATACTACCAGGACTAAGTTCATGATAAATTTAAGTTCAATTAATCATATTACTTAAGAACTCCCACTTAGATAGACATCCCTCTAATCCTCTAAGTGATCACGTGATCCAAATCAACTAAACCATGTCCGATCATCACGTGAGATGGAGTATTTTCATTGGTGAACATCACTATGTTGATCATATCTACTATATGATTCACGCTCGACCTTTCGGTCTCTGGGTTCCGAGGCCATATCTGTATATGCTTGGCTCGTCAAGTATAACCTGAGTATTCCGCGTGTGCAACTATTTTGCACCCATTGTATTTGAACGTAGAGCCTATCACACCCGATCATCATGTGGTGTCTCGGCACGAAGAACTTTCGCAACGGTGCATACTCAGGGAGAACACTTCTTGATAATTAGTGAGAGATCATTTTAAAATGCTACCGTCAATCAAAGCAAAATAAGATGTATAAAAGATAAACATCATATGCAATCAAAATATGTGACATGATATGGCCATCATCATCTTGCGCCTTTGATCTCCATCTCCAAAGTACTGTCATGATCTCTATCGTCACCGGCATGACACCATGACCTCCATCATCTTGATCTATATCAATGTGTCGACATGTGGTCGTCTCGCCAACAATTGCTCTTGCAACTATTGCTATCGCATAGCGATAAAGTAAAGCAATTATTGGGTGCTTGCATCTTATGCAATAGAGAGACAACCATAAGGATTTTGCCAGTTGCCGATAACTTCAACAAAACATGATCATCTCATACAACAACTTATATCTCATCACGTCTTGACCATATCACATCACAACATGCCATGCAAAAACAAGTTAGACGTCCTCTACTTTGTTGTTGCAAGTTTTACGTGGCTGCTACGGGCTGAGCAAGAACCATTCTTACCTACGCATAAAAACCACAACGATAGTTTGTCAAGTTGGTGCTGTTTTAACCTTCGCAAGGACCGGGCGTAGCCACACTTGGTTCAACTAAAGTTGGAGAAACTGACACCCGCCAGCCACCTGTGTGCAAAGCACGTCGGTAGAACCAGTCTCGCGTAAGCGTACGCGTAATGTTGGTCCGGGCCGCTTCATCCAACAATACCGCTGAACCAAAGTGTGACATGATGGTAAGCAGTATGACTTATATCGCCCACAACTCACTTGTGTTCTACTCGTGCATAACATCAACGCATAAAACCTAGGCTCGGATGCCACTGCTGGGGAACGTAGTAATTTCAAAATTTTCCTATGCACACACAAGATCATGGTGATGCATAGCAACGAGGGGGGAGAGTGTAGTCTACGTACCCTCGTAGACCGACAGCGTAAGAGTTATGACAACGCGGTTGATGTAGTCATACATCTTCACGGCCCGACCGATCAAGCACCGAAACTACGGCACCTCCGAGTTTTAGCAGACGTTCAGCTTGATGACGATCCCCGGACTCCGATCCAGCAAAGTGTCGGGGAAGAGTTCCGTCAGCATGACGGTGTGGTGACGATCTTGATGTTCTACCATCGCAGGGCTTCGCCTAAGCACCGCTACAATATTATCGAGGAGTATGGTGGAAGGGGGCACCGCACACGGCTAAGAAAACAATCACGAGGATCAACTTGTGTGTCTATGGGGTGCCCCTTGGCCACGTATATAAAGGAGTGGAGGAGGGGGGAGAGGGCTGGCCCCTATGGCGCGCCCTGGAGGAGTCCTACTCCCACCGGGAGTAGGATTCCCCCCCCTCTTCCAAGTAGTAGGAGTAGGAGTCAAGGCAAGGGAAGGGAGAAGAGAAGGAAGGAGGGGGCACAGCCCCTCCCCCTAGTCCAATTTGGACTAGGCCTTGGGGGGGCGCCCAACCTCTCCTCTCTCTTTCCCCTAAAGCCCAATAAGGCCCATATACTCCCCGGCGAATTCCCGTAACTCTCCGGTACTCCAAAAAATATCCGAATCACTCGGAACCTTTCCGATGTCTGAATATAGTCGTCCAATATATCGATCTTTATGTCTCGACCATTTCGAGACTCCTCGTCATGTCCGTGATCACATCCGGGACTCTGAACAAACTTCGGTACATCAAAATGCATAAACTCATAATATAACTGTCATCAAAACCTTAAGCGTGCGGACCCTACGGGTTCGAGAACAATGTAGACATGACCGAGACACGTCTCCGGTCAATAACCAATAGCGGAACCTGGATGCTCATATTGGCTCCCACATATTCTACGAAGATCTTTATCGGTTAGACCGCATAACAACATACGTTGTTCCCTTTGTCATCGGTATGTTACTTACCCGAGATTCGATCGTTGGTATCTCAATACCTAGTTCAATCTCGTTACCGGCTAGTTTCTTTACTCGTTTCGTAATACATCATCTTGCAACTTACTCATTAGTTGCAATGCTTGCAAGGCTTATGTGATGTGCATTACCGAGAGGGCCCAGAGACACCTCTCCGTCAATCGGAGTGACAAATCCTAATCTCGAAATATGCCAACCCAACATGTATCTTTGGAGACACCTGTAGAGATCCTTTATAATCACCCAGTTATGTTGTGACGTTTGGTAGCACACAAATTGTTCCTCCGGCAAACGGGAGTTGCATAATCTCATAGTCATAGGAACATGTATAAGTCATGAAGAAAGCAATAGCAACATACTAAACGATCGAGTGCTAAGCTAATGGAATGGGTCATGTCAATCACATCATTCTCCTAATGATGTGATCCCATTAATCAAATGACAACACATGTCTATGGTTAGGAAACGTAACGTTCTTTGATTAACGAGCTAGTCAAGTAGAGGCATACTAGTGACACTTTGTTTGTCTATGTATTCACACATGTATTATGTTTCCGGTTAATACAATTCTAGCATGAATAATAAACATTTATCATGAAATAAGGAAATAAATAATAACTTTATTATTGCCTCTAGGGCATATTTCCTTCACATACGCCAAGTGCCGTTTTTCTTAAGAACTAGCACCGAATTACCCAACCACTCTAGGTGAAAGACTTCCACGATAAACCCTGCGGCCAACAGCCAAGCTACCTCTTCAAATAGCCTTATGCCTTTCTTTGTTGAAGCGGCGGAGAAACTGCCTGACCGGTTTAAACTTAGGATCTATATTAAGTGTGTGCTCAGCGAGTTCCCTTGGTACACCTGGCATATCAGAAGGCTTCCATGCAAAGATGTCCCGGTTCTCATGGATGAACTCGATGAGCACGCTTCCTATTTGGGATCCAGGTTAGCGCTGATGCTGAACTGCTTGGATGAATCTCCAGGAACAAAATCAACCATCTTAGTGTCTGTAGCCGATTTAAACTTGAACGCCGGATCATGCTCTGTAGTTGGTTTTTTCAAAGAAGTCATGTCTATCGGATCAACATTGTCTTTATAAAACTTCAGCTCCTCTGTGGCACAAACCGACTCAGCATAAGCCGCATCACCCTCTTCACATTCCAAAGCAATCTTCCTGCTCCCATGTACTGTGATGGTCCCCTTATGACCCGACATCTTAAGATGTAGATAAACATAACACGGCCTCGCCATGAACTTGTCATAAGCCGGTCATCCGAACAGGGCGTGATACGGACTCTTGATTTTCACCACCTCAAAAGTCAACGTTTCTGACCTTGAGTCATGATCATCTCCAAAAGCTACCTCCAGGGCTATCTTGCCCACTGGATACGCAGACTTACCAGGCACCACACCATGAAAAACGGTGTTCGATGGTTTAAGATTTTTATCTATCAATCCCATATGGCGGAAGGTATCATAGTAAAGGATATTGATACTGCTTCCCCCGTCCATCAGCACCTTGGTGAACTTATACCCCGCAACTTGAGGTGCCACCACTAAGGCCAGATGAACCGGATTATCAACTCGGGGTGGGTGATCCTCTCGACTCCATAAAATTGGTTGTTCAGACCAGCGTAAATACTGAGGCACTGTCGGCTCAACTGAGTTCATGACCCTTTTGTGAAGCTTCTGATCACGCTTGCACAAGCTAGTAGTGAAGACATGACTGCCCACCATTCAACTGCTTCGGATTGCTCTGATAGCCCGACTGTTGCTGCTGTTGATTCCCCTGATGATTATAACCTCCCTGGCTGCCCTGATTACCTTGATTGCCATGTACGGTCTGATGGCCTTGGAATCCTGAACCGGAGCTGCCGCCTCCGTAACCCGGCCCATGAAAACCACCTCCTGAACCGCCGGGCGGGCCATTATTGTATTGAAACATATTGGAATTTTTGAACTCTCAAATGATGAAGCAATCCTTCCAAAGATGCGAAGCTGGCTTCTCCTTCGATCCATGCTTTGGACAAGGCTAATTTAACAGGTGCTCCAAATTGGGGCCTGACCCTCCGCCCCTCTGGGGCGGTTTGCCCTTACGACGCTGACCGTTATCCTGAGCATTGGTGTTAGCCACAAAGTACAAACTATTGTCTGCCTTGTGTTTACCATTATTCCCATGACCTGCCGGATTGTGTTGCTGCCCCTTGGTATTGCCGTTTTTTCCCTTTCCCCAGTTTTTCATCCTCAGACTCAGGGTCTTTGGTACTATGTGAATCGGCATATTTCACCAAAGCAGCCATAAGGGTTGACATGTCATTGTAGTGACGTTTGAGCCTTCTGATACATCTGCAACGTATCTATAATTTTTGATTGCTCCATGCTATATTATCTACTGTTTTGAATGTTTATGGGCTTTATTATACACTTTTATATCATTTTTGGGACTAACCTATTAACCCAGAGCCCAGTGCCAGTTTCTGTTTTTACCCTGTTTTAGGGTTTCGAAGAAAAGGAAAATCAAACGGAGTCCAATTGACCTGAAAGTTCACGGAACTCATTTTTGGAAGGAAAGAAGCCCAGAAGACTTAGAGTGCATGTCGGGGGATCTGCGAGGAGGTCACGAGGCAGGGGCGCGCCCACCCTCCTGGGCGCACCCTCCACCCTCGTGAGCCCCTCGTGGCCCCCCTGACGTACTTCTTCCGCCTATATATATCTTCATATACCCTAAAAACATCCGAGAGCACAATAGATCGGGAGTTCCGCCGCCAGAAGCCTCCGTAGCCACCGAAAGCCAATCTAGACCTGTTCCGGCACCCTGCCGGAGGGGGAAATCCGTCTCCGGTGGCCATCTTCATCATCCCGGTGCTCTCCATGACGAGGAGGTAGTAGTTCTCCCTCGGGGCTGAGGGTATGTACCAGTAGCTATATGTTTGATCTCTCTCTCTCTCTCTCTCTCGTGTTCTTGATTTGGCACGATCTTGATGTATCGCGAGCTTTGCTATTATAGTTGGATCTTATGTTTCTCCTCCCCCTGTACTCTCTTGTAATGAATTGAGTTTCCCATTTGAAGTTATCTTATCGGATTGAGTCTTTAAAGATTTGAGAACACTTGATGTATGTCTTGCCGTGGATATCTGTGGTGACAATGGGATATCACGTGATTCACTTGATGTATGTTTTGGTGATCAACTTGCGGGTTCTGCCCATGAACCTATGCACAGGGTTTGGCACATGTTTTCGTCGTGATTCTCTGGTAGAAACTTTGGGGCACTCTTTGAGGTCCTATGTGTTGGTTGAATAGATGAATCTGAGATTGTGTGATGCATATCGTATAATCATACCCACGGATACTTGAGGTGACATTGGAGTATCTAGGTGACATTAGGGTTTTGGTTGATTTGTGTCTTAAGGTGTTATTCTAGTACGAACTCTAGGGCTGTTTGTGACACTTATAGGAATAGCCCAACGGATTGATTGGAAAGAATAACTTTGAGGTGGCTTCGTACCCTACCATAATATCTTCGTTTGTTCTCCGCTATTAGTGACTTTGGAGTGACTCTTTGTTGCATGTTGAGGGATAGTTATGCGATCTAATTATGTTAGTATTGTTGAGGAACTTGCACTAGCGAAAGTATGAACCCTAGGCCTTGTTTCAACGCATTGCAATACCGTTTACGCTCACTTTTATCATTAGTTACCTTGCTGTTTTTATAATTTCAGATTACAAATACCTTTATCTACCATCCATATACCACTTGTATCACCATCTCTTCGCCGAACTAGTGCACCTATACAATTTACCATTGTATTGGGTGTGTTGGGGACACAAGAGACTCTTTGTTATTTGGTTGCAGGGTTGCTTGAGAGATACCATCTTCATCCTACGCCTCCTACGGATTGATAAACCTTAGGTCATCCACTTGAGGGAAATTTTCTACTCTCCTACAAACGTCTGCACTTGGAGGTCCAACAAAGTCTACAAGAAGATGGTTGTGTGGTAGACATCAAGCTCTTTTCTGGCGCCATTGCTGGGGAGGTTAGCGCTTGAAGGTATATCTTTAGATCTTGCAATCGAGTCTTTTAGTTTTTTGTTTTATCACTAGTTTAGTTTATAAAACAAAACTATAAAAATGGAATTGAGTTTGTCTCATACGCTTCATCTTTTTAATATCTTTCGTGAGTATGATGGAAAGGATAATTTTGCTCAAGTGCTAGAAGAAGAAATCCATAAAATGTTTGGCACTAAATATTTGAATGATGAGCATGATTGCAATGTTGTTAGTATGAATTCCTTGAATATCCATGATGCTAATGATATGCAAAGCCACAAGCTTGGGGAAGCTATGTTTGATGAAGATGATTTTTCCCCAAGTTTTGATGAGCAAATTTATTATGATGAAAGCATGCCTCCTATCTATGATGATTATTGTGATGACACGTATGCTCTAAAGAATAATATAACAATGGACCTTGTCATCTTGATCTTAATTTTCAATCACATGATAGTTATTTTGTTGAGTTTGTCCCACTATTATTCATGAGAAGAATTTTGCTTGTGTGGAGAGTAGTAAATTTTCTATGCTTGTAGATCATGAAAAGAATGCTTTAGGTGCTGGTTATATTGTTGAATTCATTCATGAGGCTACTGAAAATTATTATGAGGGAGGAACATATGCTTGTAGGAATTGCAATAATATCAAGTTTCCTCTCTATGTGCTTAAAGTTTTGAAGTTTTGCTTGCATTACCTTCCTATGCAAGTTGATTCTTGTTCTCATAAGTTGTTTGATCACAAAATCCCTATGCATAGGAAGTGGGTTAGGCTTAAATGTGCTATTAATATTCTTCATGATGCTCTCTTTATGTTTCAATTCTTATCCTTTATGTGAGTATCATTGAAATCATCATGCCTAGCTAGGGGCGTTAAACGATAGCGCTTGTTGGGAGGCAACCCAAATTTATTTTTTTCCTTGCTTTTTGTTCCTGTTTAGTAATAAATAATTCATCTAGCCTCTTTTCAGATGTGGTTTTATGCTTTTATTTAGTGTTTGTGACAAGTAGAACCTTTGGGAGGACTTGGGAGAAGTCTTGTTGATCATGCTGTAAAAAACAGAAACTTTAGCGCTAACGAGAATTGCTGCCATTTTTATTTCGAGAGTGATATTTTGTTAATTCTTTTTGCAGATGATTAATAGATAAATTACTCAGGTCCAGAAATTTATTTGAGAATTTTATGTGTTTCAGAAGTATACGTTTGATTCAGATTACTACAGACTGTTCTGTTTCTAACAGATCCTGTTTTCGATGTGTTGTTTGCTTATTTTGATGAATCTATGGCTAGTAAAATAGTTTATAAACCATAGAGAAGTTGGAATACAGTAGGTTTAACACCAATATAAATAAATAATGAGTTCATTACAGTACCTTGAAGTGGTGATTTATTTTCTTATACTAACGGAGCTTACGAGTTTTCTGTTAAGTTTTGTGTTGTGAAGTTTTCAAGTTTTGGGTAAGGATTCGATGGACTATGGAACAAGGAGTGGCAAGAGCAGAAGCTTGGGGACGCCCGAGGCACCCCAAGGTAATATTCAAGGATATCCAAGAGCCTAAGCTTGGGGATGCCCCGGAAGGTATCCCCTCTTTCGTCTTCGTTCATCGGTAACTTTACTTGGAGCTATATTTTTATTCGCCACATGATATGTGTTTTGCTTGGAGCGTCAATTTATTTTGTTAGGATTTGCTTTCTGTTATTTAGAACAATGTTTTGCATCTTTATTTCAATAATAGTGGCATTGATAGTCTTTACTATGCCTATGTTACAAGTCTTCATGTCGCTGTTTGAAAACAGAAAGTTTACCGCTGTTGCAATAATTCCCCAGAAAACTCAGAATGTGATCAAATGTTGAAACCTTTTGCATATTAAGCTATGATAAATTTACTACAGTGTGAATTTTATTTCATAATTTTTGGAGCTAGGGAAGTATGGATGTTGTAGCATTATTTACAGACTATCCTGTTTAGGCAGATTGCTGTTATGTTTGCATTGTTTGCATATGGTTGCTTCTTTAATGATTCTATTTGAGGATAGGCCTATTAAATATGCAGAGGAATTTAGTATGCAATGTTTAATAATAATTTTAGTGATTTGCTACAGTAGAGTATGATAAGGTTTTTGCAATGGTTTATACTAACTTATCTCACGAGTCCTTGTTGAGTTTTGTGTGGATGAAGCTTTTGAGATTTAGGGAGACCGTGATATGAGAGGAATTAAGGAGACACAAAAGCTCAAGCCTGGGGATGCCCAAGGCTTCCCAAGATAATATTTCAAGAAGTCTCAAGCATCTAAGCTTGGGGATGCCCCGGTTGGCATCCCACCTTTCTTCTTCAACAACTATCGGTTAGTATCGGTTGATCCTAAGTTTTTGCTTCTTCACATGATGTTTGCTATTCTTAGATGTCATTTTATTTTGTTTTTCTTTATGTTTGAATAAAGTACCAAGATCTGAAATTATTAAATGTTATAGAGTCTTCACATAGTTGCATAATTATTCAACTACTCATTGATCTTCACTTATATCTTTCGGAGTAGTTTGTTGTTGCTCTAGTGCTTCACTTATATCTTTTAGAGCATGGTGGTAGTATTATTTTATAAGAAATAGATGAACTCTCATGCTTCACTTAGATTATTTTGAGAGTCTTAAATATCATGGTAATTTGCTTAAAATCCTAATATGCTAGGTATTCAAGAATAATAAAATTCTCTTATGTGTGTGTTGAATACTAAGAGAAGTTTGATACTTGATGATTGTTTTGAGATATGAGGATGGTAATATTAGAGTCATGCTAGTTGAGTAGTTGTGAATTTGAGAAATACTTGTGTTGAATTTTGTGATTCCCGTAGCATGCACGTATGGTGAACCGTTATGTGATGAAGTCGGAGCATGATTTATTTATTGATTGCCTTCCTTATGTGTGGCGGTTGGGGACGAGCGATGGTCTTTTCCTACCAATATATCCCCCTAGGAGCATGCGCGTAATACTTTGCTTTGATAACTTGTAGATTTTTGCAATAAGTATACGAGTTCTTTATGACTAATGTTGAGTCCATGGATTATACGCACTCTCACCCTTCCACCATTGCTAGCCTCTCTAATACCGCGCACCTTTCGCCGGTATCATACACCCACCATATACCTTCCTCAAAACAGCCACCATACCTACCTATCATGGCATTTCCATAGCCATTCCGAGATATATTTCCATGCAACCTTCCACCGTTCTATTTATTATGACACGCTTCATCATTGTCATATTGCTTTGCATGATCATGTAGTTGACATCATAATTGTGGCAAAGCCACCATTCATAATTCTTTCATACATGTCACTCATCCATCATTGCACATCCCGGTACACCGCCGGAGGCATTCATATAGAGTCATATCTTGTTCTAAGTATCGAGTTGTAATTCTTGAGTTGCAAGTAAATAAAAGTGTGATGATCATCATTATTAGAGCATTGTCCCTGTGAGGAAAGGATGATGGAGACTATGATTCCCCCATAAGTCGGGATGAGACTCCGTACGAAAATAAATAAATAAATAAATAGAAGAGGCCAAAGAAGCCAAAAAAAGAGAAAAGAGGCCATAAAAAAAGAGAGAAAGGCCCAAATAAAAAAAATAAAAAATGAGATAAAAAGAGAGAAGGGACAATGCTACTATCCTTTTACCACACTTGTGTTTCAAAGTAGCACCATGATCTTCATGATAGAGAGTCTCCTATGTTGTCACTTTCATATACTAGTGGGAATCTTTCATTATAGAACTTGGCTTGTATATTCCAATGATGGGCTTCCTCAAAATGCCCTAGGTCTTCGTGAGCAAGCGAGTTCGATGCACACCCACTAGTTTCATTTGTTGAGCTTTCATACATTTATAGCTCTAGTGCATCCATTGCATGGCAATTCCTACTCACTCACATTGATATCTATTGATGGGCATCTCCATAGCCCGTTGATACGCCTAGTTGATGTGAGACTATCTTCCCCCTTTTTGTCTTCTCCACAACCACCACTCTATTCCACCTATAGTGCTATGTCCATGGCTCACGCTCATGTATTGCGTGAAGATTGAAAAAGTTTGAGAACATCAAAAGTATGAAACAATTGCTTGGCTTGTCATCGGGGTTGTGCATGATTTAAATATTTTGTGTGGTGAAGATAGAGCATAGCCAGACTATATGATTTTGTAGGGATAGCTTTCTTTGGCCATGTTATTTTGAGAAGACATAATTGCTTAGTTAGTATGCTTGAAGTATTATTATTTCTATATCAATATGGACTTTTGTCTTTAATCTTATGGATCTGAATATTCATACCACAATTAAGAAGAATCACATTGAAATTATGCCAAGTAGCACTCCGCATCAAAAATTCTGTTTTTATCATTTACCTACTCGAGGACGAGCAGGAATTAAGCTTGGGGATGTTGATACGTCTCCAACGTCTCTATAATTTTTGATTGCTCCATGCTATATTATCTATTGTTTTGAATGTTTATGGGCTTTATTATACACTTTTATATCATTTTTGGGACTAACCTATTAACCCAGAGCCCAGTGCCAGTTTCTATTTTTACCCTGTTTTAGGGTTTCGAAGAAAAGGAAAATCAAATGGAGTCCAATTGACCTGAAACTTCACGGAACTCATTTTTGGAAGGAAAGAAGCCCAGAAGACTTGGAGTGCACGTCGGGGGATCTGCGAGGAGGTCACGAGGCAGGGGGGCGCGCCCACCCCCCTGGGCGCGCCCTCCACCCTCGTGAGCCCCTCGTGGCCCCCCTGACGTACTTCTTCCGCCTATATATCTCCATATACCCTAAAAACATCCGAGAGCACAATAGATCAGGAGTTTCGCCGCCAGAAGCCTCCGTAGCCACCGATAGCCAATCTAGACCCGTTCCGGCACCCTGCCGGAGGGGCAATCCCTCTCCGGTGGCCATCTTCATCATCACGGTGCTCTCCATGATGAGGAGGGAGTAGTTCTCCCTCGGGGCTGAGGGTATGTACCAGTAGCTATGTGTTTGATCTCTCTCTCTCTCCCGTGTTCTTGATTTGGCACGATCTTGATTTATCGTGAGCTTTGCTATTATAGTTGCCTCTTATGTTTCTCCTCCCCCTCTACTCTCTTGTAATGAATTGAGTTTCCCATTTGAAGTTATCTTATCAGATTTAGTCTTTAAAGATTTGAGAACACTTGATGTATGTCTTGCCATGGATATCTGTGGTGACAATGGGATATCACGTGATTCACTTGATGTATGTTTTGGTGATCAACTTGCGGGTTCCGCCCATGAACCTATGCATAGGGGTTGGCACACATTTTCGTCGTGATTCTCCGGTAGAAACTTTGGGGCACTCTTTGAGGTCCTATGTGTTGGTTGAATAGATGAATCTGAGATTGTGTGATGCATATCGTATAATCATACCCACGGATACTTGAGGTGACATTGGAGTATCTAGGTGACATTAGGGTTTTGGTTGATTTGTGTCTTAAGGTGTTATTCTAGTACGAACTCTAGGGCTGTTTGTGACACTTATAGGAATAGCCCAACGGATTGATTGGAAAGAATAACTTTGAGGTGGTTTCGTACCCTACCATAATCTCTTCGTTTGTTCTCCGCTATTAGTGACTTTGGAGTGACTCTTTGTTGCATGTTGAGGGATAGTTATGTGATCCAATTATGTTAGTATTGTTGAGGGAACTTGCACTAGCGAAAGTATGAACCCTAGGCCTTGTTTCAACGCATTGCAATACCGTTTACGCTCACTTTTATCATTAGTTACCTTGCTGTTTTATAATTTCAGATTACAAAAACCTTTATCTACCATCCATATACCACTTGTATCACCATCTCTTCGCCGAACTAGTGCACCTATACAATTTACCACTGTATTGGGTGTGTTGGGGACACAAGAGACTCTTTGTTATTTGGTTGCAGGGTTGCTTGAGAGAGACCATCTTCATCCTACGCCTCCTACGGATTGATAAACCTTAGGTCATCCACTTGAGGGAAATTTGCTACTGTCCTACAAACCTCTGCACTTGGAGGCCCAACAACGTCTACAAGAAGAACGTTGTGTAGTAGACATCACCTTCCCAACTTGAGTTTTAATGGCATAAACCGGCAATTGCCTTCCAACGTCAAAACTGATGTATCCGCGTTGATGCGGTCTGATGAATGAAAAATGGCTTAGACTCGCTTCACCCAATGGGTCGTAGACTCCCCCTCTTCTTGAACGCAAGCGGCTAGGTCCACAACTGACATGGGCTGCTTACATGTATCCTTGAAATTCTGGATAAACCGGCTCTTCAACTCGGCCCATGACGCAATGGAGTTAGCTAGTAGGCTCTTTAACCAGGTACGAGCCGTTCCTTCTAACATCATGGTGAAATAGTTAGCACACACCGCTTCATCCGCATCCAGCATCTCCATTGCCATCTCATAACTCTCAACCCATGACTCTGGTTGCAAATCAGCGGTGTAATTGGGTACCTTGCGAGGGCCTTTGAAATCCTTGGGCAGTCGTACATTGCGTAAGGCCGGGGCGAGACAGGGCACCCTCAAAGAACTGAAGACCAAACCCGGCTCCATCGAGGCGGTTGGACGAACCGGAGTAGGTTGACGAGCTGTGTGCTGAGCGGCTAAATCGGCCTCTCGACGTGCTCGTCCATGATCCACCACATCCTGCGCATTAGCATCACCACCTGTCGGGTTATGCCCTCGCGGTGAGTTGCGGTGACGTGCACTGCTTGACATGGCCAGTTCATCCTCAATATGCCTGCTATAGCTCCGACTTGGACGGGGGGTGGAATGAATCCTCTCGCGACTATGCGAATAAGCCTGCTGTTGGTTTAAAGCTGTTTGAAGGAGCTCTCTGGCCCGTTGTGTCTCAATCGCCACTGGTGACTCAACGTCAATTGGGAGGGCTGCCAATCGTGAAGCGGCGGCCACAATGTTATCCAACGGGTTGGAGTAATGCCCCGGGGGCGTCGGAACGTACTATGGTACAATGTTGTTTTGACGAGGTGGGTCCATCGTGCGCGGCTGAACCGGCGCTCCTGTTACCGGTGCCTCCATCCGGTTTATCACTGGCTGGTTACTGGTTCCCGCTCCTGGGGTGTTGAAGAGGTTCCTTGGCTCATAACCCGGCGGGAGGTGCGACCGGTATCTCCTCCTCATGACATCATCTGAGGCACTCTAATCCAGCCTAAGCCGGTAGGTCTGAGCTTCTAACTTGGCCCGTTCTGTAGCCATCCTGGCGTTCTCTGCTGCCAGGTCCGCCTTAGCCTGAGCTATCTGATCCTTCACCTTTGCAATATCCGCGTTATGCTGATTCCGGTTTGCTGCACCCACCTCTGCTGCCAGTAACATCGCTAGGGTGTCAAACAGATCGGACAAAACCTGAGCCGGAGGCGGTGCTGAGCCCCCTGCTCCTGCTCGCGTTGTTGCTGCTGAACCGGAGGTCATTGCCGTGGCGGTAGAAGAATGTTGCACTGGTTGTGTACCGGCCATGAAGACCGCGACCCGGCTTGGCAGATCGAGGGGGTCCGGCCATCCTGCAGTTGGTATAGGGACTCAGTCTCTCCGGTTGAAGACTCGTCATCAGAATGGATAACGGTTTCCCCATCAGATGTCGGTCCATCTTCATATTCCGCTCCATGGATGATACCTACGAAAACATGCCTTGCTGCAGGCTGAACCTGGGCAGGGCTTGCACGCTGAGCCATCTCGATGATGTCGGTGCAGGTGTCCGGCTCAGGGCCCAGTTCGTCGATCTTGCCGATGAAGACGTGAATCCCACCAAAGGGGACCCGGTACCTGTATTCAATTGAATCGGCCTCGGGACCCCATCCCGCGTCGTCGATGTAGAGCTTGTTGCGATGACTCTTAGTCATCCGGCCCACAGCGTATTCCTTGAGTCCTTCGAAGCTGCCCTTCAAGAACTCGAAACCATCATGCGATAGCCCCACGGTGGGCGCCAACTGTCGTGGGTTTGTGCAACTCCCGGATACCGTAGGAATGCTTTGGGTGCACCAAACATCACAACGTAACTGGGTGGCTATAAAGGTGCATTACAGGTATCTCCGAAAGTGTCTGTTGGGTTGGCACGAATCGAGACTGGGATTTGTCACTCCGTATGACGGAGAGGTATCTCTGGGCCCACTCGGTAATGCATCATCATAATGAGCTCATTGTGACTAAGTAGTTGGTCACGGGATCATGCATTACGGAACGAGTAAAGTGACTTGCCGGTAACGTGATTGAACGAGGTATTGGGATACCGATGATCGAATCTCGGGCAAGTAATGTACTGATTGACAAAGGGAATTGTATACGGGATTGCTTGAATCCTCGACATCGTGGTTCATCCGATGAGATCATCGTGGAACATGTGGGAGCCAACATGGGTATCCATATCCCGCTGTTATTGGCTGGAGATTTGTCTCGATCATGTCTGCATGGTTCCCGAACCCGTAGGGTCTACACACTTAAGGTTCGATGACACTATGGTTATTAGGAAGACTTGTATGTGATTAGCAAATGTTGTTCGGAGTCCCGGATGAGATCCCGGACGTCACGAGGAGTTCCGGAATAGTCCAGAGGTGAAGATTTATATATGGGAAGTCATCATACGGTCACCGGAAATATTCGGGGGTATACCGGTATTGTACCTGTCGTGGTTTTGTCACGGCAGATGTCCTAGAAAAAGGACTTAGTCGTGGAGCCATCGCTACGGGTTAGCTTGAAGGGGTTAAAGCGGACACAGGGACACAAGAGAGTTTATACTAGTTCGGCCCCTTCAATGAAGGTAAAAGCCTATGTCTAGTTGTGATGGAATTGATGGGGTTTCGATGACTAGGGAGCAAACAAGCTTCGCCTATTTCTCGAGTTGTTGTCTGTTCTCCCTGAACCGCCGCTGGGTCGTCCCCTTATATACACGGGTGACTCCCGTCGGCTTACAGAGTCCCAATACCGGCTCATAGATATGTCCGGTTTGGTCTTTACTTATTCCTAACTTACAATACAAGTTAACTACTAATGCCGGTTTACGGCTACAGGCCTTGAACCGTCCATGGGCCTTGAGCCCTCATCTGTCTTCTTGGTCTTTAACATACTTAACTACTGACAAAGTTAACCCGGCCCGGATAGGCCAGTTTACGCCCAGTAGTAATATTCCCAACATTAGGCCCCAGATTGATTTGAACAGGTTCATGTCAATCCTTTAACAAAAGCTTCATCTTCAACATCTTCTCATAATTTGGTAAACCGCCATGATGTCATCTTCTCTGACTGCTGTAAACCGGAGTGACGTCACCTGTCATAACGAAGCTATCCATTATGCTTCTTTGTTTCCTAGATCTGCGGAAATCGAGGCGACAGCTCCGTTTCGTGGCCCCTTGATTGTCGCGCCTGACACATGTTCTTTCGCCTTATAAATAGGACCGAAGGGTCATTTCTTTTCTCCCCTTCGTGCCTTCTTCGTCTTCCTCGCGTCGCCAGCCTCGGAGCTCCGCCGCCGCCGTCGACCTCTGCCTCAACCTTGGCCCCTGCATCAACCTGAGCGCACCAGAGCATCGCGGCAACCTTCCGCGTCTTCCTCAGCCCCGGTAAATCTTCTATCCTTTCCCCCGCAGATCTGACCTAGGGTTTCACAGTTCTTCAGTGTTCATCGTCTGCCTCTTGCTCATACGATAAATCTTTAGATGGCTCTGCAAATCTTTATTCTACGCCACGGTAGCTGTTTACCCTTCGCTTTTACTTACACATCTCAAAACCATAGATCTGTATATATGTCTTGCTCATTGATTCGGTACTGCTCCTTTTGGACCTCTGAATATTTATCCTTTTCTGAACTTGCTTCAGATCCATCGCTGTAGAGAAATCTTACGAAATCTGTTTCTATAAACTTACTCCTCTGCTTCAATGTTTAAACCCGGCGGTTTAACCTTGTAGGAAAAAATTGCCAAACCGATATATACCATTAGTCCCCTTGTTGAACCGCCAGATGTTGTTGCTTCATAAAACTCCGGTTCAGATAGATCTGTCTCCGGTTTAACATTGCACATACCAATGTACCTTGATCAAATGTATTTTTGAACCGGGATCTTCTACCTTGTAGATTCCATCATGGCCAAGCAAGTATATGAATGCAATTGGGTTCCTTCTCGCGTCACAAAGGCTCAGCTAGACGATCTAGTCTTGATCGGCGCTTTAGGCAGCAAAGATACCATTCATTGGAGGGCTCCTGGCAAAGAATGCCCTCCCACTCCTCAAGAAGGAGAAGTTGCTGTTTTTGTAGATCACTTAGCTCGGGGCTTCAAGCCACCCGGTTCTAAATTTTACCGAGATGTTTTGGCCGATTTCCAACTCCATCCACAAGATACTGGCCCCAATTCTGTTACAAATATGTGTCACTTCCAAGTGCTCTGTGAAGCGTTCTTTCAAGAGGAGCCCACAGTGGAATTGTTTCGAGACCTTTTCCATCTAAACCGCCGTACTGAGTTTACTGACGGCTCCAATACGGAGTTGGGTGGCGTGGCGATCCAGAAAAGGAAAGAGGTCACATACCCTCATGCCAAACTGCACAGCCACCCCAAAGAGTGGAATCAGACATGGTTCTACTGCAAAGATACCTCCCCTGCTGGTGAGAATCCCTTGCCCGGCTTTCGTTCGGAGCGGCTCAGCAATACACAACCTTTTTCGCAAAGATTGATTGCCAAGGAGAGAAGCAAGTATGCTCCTTAACTGTCGAAGCTCAGAGCCTTTATGGCCAACGGTTTAATAGGGGTTGATCTCGCTCGTTGTTGGATATCATGGAGCATACTGCCCCTTAGTTAGTGCTCCGGTTTGATGTGCGAGTATACCGGCAGTCTTGATGACCCACTGCGACATTCCAGAATCCAGCTCACCGATGAAGAAATCATAGAAGCTGTGAATAAGATGCTGAATGAACCGGAACATATCTGTGCTAAAAATGGCCTGCTTCCCATCTGTGCCACCAACAAACCGCCAGCTGTAAGACCTTGATTTTTCCTTTTGCTGAATCTATTATTGATATATCTGGTCATTGTTTAATATCAGTGTCTGTGTAATCAGGGCAATGATCCGTTTTGGAGCAAGAAATTGCCGCAGGAGAAACCGGAAAAACCAGACAAACCGAAAAGAGCAACCCGGCAAAAGACTAAAGTTGTAAAGAAGACTGCCCACAGGAGAAGAACTACTGCATCTTCTAATCCGGCCCCTGATGATGATGTGGACAATCCGGACCTTGAGGTAGAGCTTGACTCACTTGGATTATTTTTCATGCGTCTTATTGATGATGATATTTGTCAGGATGATGCCGAAGCCAGCCACGCTGATGCTGCAGAGGTAATTATTCTCTCTTCCGATTCAGAACCTTTGCCTTCGCTAAAAATCCGTCAGGCAAACCGGAAAGTTAAATTTTCTCATCCTCTTGCTTATTTGGATCCCAAATTTCTTATGAAGACCCAACAGCATGAAGCTCGTCGCACAACCCGGCACAGCGGCCAGGTAGTTACCTCCGCCGGTTTACCGAACAGTCCGGTTCGGAAACGCCGTTCAGAGGTCTCTAATTTGCTTGTTAGTGATTGTCCTAAAGCGGGCTGCTTTCGTCAACCTCTTAATCCATCTGACTCCGATTACCAGGTTACTTCCCACTCATCTTCTGGCGAGTCATCGGCTACTCAGTTGCCACCGCTCAAAACGGTGCTTGGGTAAGCTATACTTATTATGATACTTGCAGCACATTGCCTTAGAACATATGCTGTATTTGATTTTTTTATTCTTTTCAGGGCCAAACCTAGGCCAAGCAAGAAGGCCCGCCTGGACAAAGCGGCCGAAGAAGATGCCGTTCTTGAGCCAGGCAAGACACCCGATCTTGAAGTGGCTATTCCTGAGGATATACCCAACGATCCACCGCAGCAAGACGACGATCTTATTGCTGAAGAGAGACCTACTGATGCCTCAGGTCCTGTCAATCAGCCCACAGGCTCCATCCGGATTGAGAGATCCACCAGTCCAGCAAAACCTACTGATAAGCCAACAGCCCCAATGCAAACCCGCGATACTCAGGAGGATGAGGTTGTCATTACTGGCACTGGCCATACCGAGCCAGGCAATCCTGTTGCTTTGTCCAAACATTCTGCCAAGGAAGAATTTGCTGACTTTGGTAAAGGCAAGTGGAATGCTAATCTAGCAACTTACGCTGCTCTGAACGCCCAAGATATCCATTCCGGCTACTTGAACCGGCTGTATACCAGCCGTGACTATGAAGCCAGTCTGGTTAATATGATGAAGGATAAATACGAGGTAACTTCCATATGCTCTTTCCTGCTTGTACGCTTCAATACTTGCTGACTCTCCTAGCCCCCAAGGGCCGGTTTGTAATCTTCTTTCAAACTGGGACTTACTAACATAAATCTTAATACTTTGAAATTCGCCGATGTAGCCCCCAAGGGCCGGTTCAACTTAGCGTAGTTAAACCGGTACTTTAAGTAATTGAGATTTCCGCATCAGAATATATATATGAGCAAATAGCCATTAGCCCCCAAGTGCCAAGTTGAATACTTGTATTGATCTTGGGACTTTGTAAGCAATTGAAAGATGAAGATCGAATATGCATTAGCCCCCAAGTGCTAAGTGCATAACTTGTTATGTGGTTGGTACTTCAATCCTTGTACCGTTTTGTTGAAGCATATAACTGTCTGCATGCAGGCGGAGCTGAAAACGAAAGAAAGCCAAGTCGCCGATCTCCAAGAAAACCTGAAAACCCAACAAGCTGAAACCTCCAAAGCAAAAGAGGAATTAACCAACGCTTTAAGCGCCATGGACCAGCTTAAGGAGAGCTTCAAGAAGAAGCGGGTGGATTGGGCCACTGAAAAGTCCGCTTTAATCAAATGAGCAGAGGATGCCGAGGCTGCACTAAAACCAGTGGCGGATGAACTGACCAGCATAAAGCAGCACGTGCATGCCATGACTACTGCTATCTTTGGTAAGTCAGTTTGACTTCTGAATTGGCTCTGCCTTCTTATAGAGTTGCCGGTTTATTAACCCTTTATGGTATTTCAGGGACACGCATTGGGCACTTGGGGTCAGATGTGCGGAAGAAACTGAAAGCTGCCTATACATTGGTTGAACAATTGTATACTGGTGCCCAGCGGATCATCTGTACCACATCCCATAACAAACCGGTGCCCACTTTGATTCAAGACACTCTGATGAAACTGTCGGTGCTTCCTGCCCGGATTGAAGAGCTGAAGAAATCCGCTGCTCGAACCGGTGCGATCAATGCCTTAATCCGGGCAAAAGCCTGGGTGCCGGATTTTGATCCTATTGAAGCGGCTCAGGGCTATTCCAGCTTGAAGGAAGACGGGTCAGAATTTGGTGAAGCGGATCTGCGAGCAATAAACCGGGAGGTACGTCCGCTAGCTTGTTAATTAGCTGAAGAAGCAGACTTGTCTCATTATCAAGCCCAATATGACAATCAGAACAAGCGAATAGCTGCACCGATCCATGAATCGGAAAATCTGATCCCTCCAATCCGTAAGCATACTTACGCTCCCGATATTGACCCGTCATTGCTGATCCATGATGAAGCTGTTTTTCAAGCATTAATGGGAATCGACTGGACAACTGTTGATTTCCAGCCACTGGGTAGAGAAACGGAGGTTGAAGCGGCGCAGGATGACCCACAACCATCAGGCCAGGCTGGTGACCAAGCCTAAACCGGAAGCCAGTTTTAAAACTGCCTCTCCTTTGCGAAAAACAATGATATTATTATGGGCACCGTGCTGCCTTGTAATAGGCTAGTTGATACTTTTGATGTTGATATGCCTTCGTGCATAATTTGTTCTGTTAGGGAACGTAGTAATTTCAAAAAATTTCCTACGCACACGCAAGATCATGGTGATGCATAGCAACGAGAGGGGAGAGTGTGATCTACGTACCCTTGTATACCGACAGTGGAAGTGTTAGCACAACGCGGTTGATGTAGTCGTACGTCTTCACGGCCCGACCGATCAAGCACCGAAACTACGGCACCTCCGAATTTTAGCACACGTTCAGCTCGATGACGAACCCTGGACTCCGATCCAGCAAAGTGTCGGGGAAGAGTTCCGTCAGCACAACGGCGTGGTGACGATCTTGATGTTCTACCGTCGCAGGGCTTCGCCTAAGCACCGCTACAATATTATCGAGGATTATGGTGGAAGGGGGCACCGCACACGGCTAAGAATATGATCACGTGGATCAACTTGTGTCTATGGGGTGCCCCCTGCCTCCGTATATAAAGGAACAAGGGGGGGTGCGGCCGGCCAGGAGGAGGGCGCGCCAGGAGGAGTCCTACTCCCACCGGGAGTAGGATTCCCCCCCCCTTCCTAGTTGGAATAGGATTCGGGAAGGGGAAAAAGGAGAGAGAAAAGGAAGGGGGCGCCGCCCCCCTCTCCTTGTCCTATTCTGACTAGGGGGGGAGGGGCACGCGGCCTAGCCCTGGCCACCTCTCCTCTCTTCCACTAAAGCCCACTAAGGCCCATATACCTCCCGGGGGGTTCCGGTAACCTCCCGGTACTCCGGTAAAATCCCGATTTCACCCGGAACACTTCCGATATCCAAATATAGGTTTCCAATATATCAATATTTATGTTTGGACCATTTCGAGACTCCTCGTCATGTCCGTGATCATATCCGGGACTCCGAACAAACTTCGGTACATCAAAATGCATGAACTCAAAATATAACTGTCATCAAAACCTTAAGCGTGCGGACCCTACGGGTTCGAGAACAATGTAGACATGACCGAGACATGTCTCCGGTCAATAACCAATAGCGGAACCTGGATGCTCATATTGGCTCCCACATATTCTACGAAGATCTTTATCGGTCAGACCGCATAACAACATACGTTGTTCCCTTTGTCATCGGTATGTTACTTGCCCGAGATTTGATCGTTGGTATCTCAATACTGAAGGAAATATGCCCTAGAGGCAATAATAAAGTTATTATTTATTTCCTTATAATCATGATAAATGTTTATTATTCATGCTAGAATTGTATTAGCCGGAAACATAATACATGTGTGAATACATAGACAAACAAAGTGTCACTAGTATGCCTCTACTTGACTAGCTCGTTAATCAAAGATGGTTATGTTTCCTAACCATGAACAATGAGTTGTTATTTGATTAACGAGGTCACATCATTAGTTGAATGATCTGATTGACATGACCCATTCCATTAGCTTAGCACCCGATCGTTTAGTATATTGCTATTGCTTTCTTCATGACTTATACATGTTCCTATGACTATGAGATTATGCAACTCCCGTTTGCCGGAGGAACACTTTGGGTGCTACCAAACGTCACAACGTAACTGGGTGATTATAAAGGAGCATTACAGGTGTCTCCAAAGGTAGATGTTGGGTTGGCGTATTTCGAGATTAGGATTTGTCACTCCGATTGTCGGAGAGGTATCTCTGGGCCCTCTCGGTAGTGCACATCACATAAGCCTTGCAAGCATTACAACTAATGAGTTAGTTGTGAGATGATGTATTACGGAACGAGTAAAGAGACTTGCCGGTAACGAGATTGAACTAGGTATTGGATACCGACGATCGAATCTCAGGCAAGTAACATACCGATGACAAAGGGAACAACGTATGTTGTTATGCGGTCTGACCGATAAAGATCTTCGTAGAATATGTAGGAGCCAATATGGGCATCCAGGTCCCGCTATTGGTTATTGACCGGAGACGTGTCTCGGTCATGTCTACATTGTTCTCGAACCCATAGGGTCCGCACGCTTAAGGTTACGATGACAGTTTCATTATGAGTTTATGCATTTTGATGTACCGAAGGTTGTTCGGAGTCCCGGATGTGATCACGGACATGACGAGGAGTCTCGAAATGGTCGAGACGTAAAGATTGATATACTGGAAGCCTATGTTTGGACATCGGAAGTGTTCCGGGTGAAATCGGGATTTTACCGGGTTACCGGGAGGTTACCGGAACCCCCCGGGAGCCATATGGGCCTTCATGGGCCTTAGTGGAAAGGAGAAAGGGGCAGCCCAAGGTGGCTGCGCCACTTCCCCTCCCCTAGTCCTATTAGGACTAGGAGAAGGTGGCCGGGCCCCCTCTCTCTCTTTCCCCCCCTTGGGAATCCTAGTTGGAATAGGATTGGGGGGGGAGTCCTACTCCCGGAAGGAGTAGGACTCCTCCTGCGCCTCTCTCCCTGGCCGGCGCCCCCCTCCCCCCTTGGCTCCTTTATATACTAAGGTAGAGGCACCCTAGAACACACAAGTTGATCCACATGATCTATTCCTTAGCCGTGTGCGGTGCCCCCTGCCACCATATACCTCCATAATACTGTAGCGGAGTTTAGGCGAAGCCCTGCTGCTGCAGTACATCAAGATCGTCACCACGCCGTCGTGCTGACGGAACTCTTCCCCGACACTTTGCTGGATCGGAGTCCGGGGATCGTCATCGAGCTGAACGTGTGCTCGAACTCGGAGGTGCCGTAGTTTCGGTGCTTGATCGGTTGGATCGTGAAGACGTACGACTACTTCCTCTACGTTGTGTCAGCGCTTCCGCAGTCGGTCTGCGTTGGGTACGTAGACAACACTCTCCCCTCTCGTTGCTATGCATCACATGATCTTGCGTGTGCGTAGGAAATTTTTTGAACTTACTACGAAACCCAACAGTGGCATCCGAGCCTAGGTTATTTATGTTGATGTTATATGCACGAGTAGAACACAAGTGAGTTGTGGACGATACAAGTCATACTGCCTACCATCATGTCATACTTTGGTTCGGCGGTATTGTTGGATGAGACGACCCGGACCAACCTTACGCGTACGCTTACGCGAGACCGGTTCCCTCGACGTGCTTTGCACATAGATGGCTTGCGGGCGACTGTCTCTCCAACTTTAGTTGAACCAAGTATGGCTACGCCCGGTCCTTGCGAAGGTTAAAACGGAGTTTATTTGACAAACTATCGTTGTGGTTTTGATGCATAGGTCAGATTGGTTCTTACTTAAGCCCGTAGCAGCCACGTAAAACATGCAACAACAAAGTAGAGGACGTCTAACTTGTTTTTGCAGGGCATGTTGTGATGTGATATGGTCAAGGCATGATGCTGAATTCTATTGTATGAGATGATCATGTTTTGTAACCAAGTTATCGGCAACTGGCAGGAGCCATATGGTTGTCGTTTTATTGTATGCAATGCAATCGCGATGTAATGCTTTACTTTATTACTAAACGGTAGTGATAGTCGTGGAAGCATGAGATTGGAGAGACGACAACGATGCTACGATGGAGATCAAGGTGTCGCGCCGGTGACGATGGTGATCATGACGGTGCTTCGGAGATGGAGATCACAAGCACAAGATGATGATGGCCATATCATATCACTTATATTGATTGCATGTGATGTTTATCTTTTTATGCATCTTATCTTGCTTTGATTGACGGTAGCATTATAAGATGATCTCTCACTAAATTATCAAGAAGTGTTCTCCCTGAGTATGCACCGTTGCCAAAGTTCGTCGTGCCCAAACACCACGTGATGATCGGGTGTGATAAGCTCTACGTCCATTTACAACGGGTGCAAGCCAGTTTTGCACACGCAGAATACTCAGGTTAAACTTGACGAGCCTAGCATATGCAGATATGGCCTCGGAACACGGAGACCGAAAGGTCAAGCGTGAATCATATAGTAGATATGATCAACATAAACGATGTTCACCATTGAAAACTACTCCATCTCACGTGATGATCGGTTATGGTTTAGTTGATTTGGATCACGTAATCACTTAGAAGATTAGAGGGATGTCTATCTAAGTGGGAGTTCTTAAGTAAATTGAACTTAAATTTATCATGAACTTAGTACCTGATAGTATCTTGCTTGTTTATGTTGATTGTAGATAGATGGCTCGTGCTGTTGTTCCGTTGAATTTTAATGCGTTCCTTGAGAAAGCAAAGTTGAAAGATGATGGTAGCAATTACACGGACTGGGTCCGTAACTTGAGGATTATCCTCATTGCTGCACAGAAGAATTACGTCCTGGAAGCACTGCTGGGTGCCAGGCCTGCTGCTGGAGCAACACCAGATGTTATGAACGTCTGGCAGAGCAAAGCTGATGACTACTCGATAGTTCAGTGTGCCATGCTTTACGGCTTAGAATCGGGACTTCAACGACGTTTTGAACGTCATGGAGCATATGAGATGTTCCAGGAGTTGAAGTTAATATTTCAAGCAAATGCCCGAATTGAGAGATATGAAGTCTCCAATAAGTTCTATAGCTGCAAGATGGAGGAGAACAGTTCTGTCAGTGAGCATATACTCAAAATGTCTGGGTATAGTAATCACTTGATTCAATTGGGAGTTAATCTTCCGGATGATTGCGTCATTGACAGAATTCTCCAATCACTGCCACCAAGCTACAAGAGCTTCGTGATGAACTATAATATGCAAGGGATGAACAAGACTATTCCCGAGCTCTTTGCAATGCTAAAAGCTGCGGAGGTAGAAATCAAGAAGGAGCATCAAGTGTTGATGGTTAACAAGACCACTAGTTTCAAGGAAAAGGGCAAAGGGAAGAAGAAGGGGAACTTCAAGAAGAACAGCAAGCAAGTTGCTGCTCAGGAGAAGAAACCCAAGTCTGGACCTAAGCCTGAAACTGAGTGCTTCTACTGCAAGCAGACTGGTCACTGGAAGCGGAACTTCCCCAAGTATTTGGTGGATAACAAGGATGGCAAGGTGAACAAAGGTATATGTGATATACATGTTATTGATGTGTACCTTACTAGAGCTCGCAGTAGCACCTGGGTATTTGATACTGGTTCTGTTGCTAATATTTGCAACTCGAAACAGGGACTACGGAATAAGCGGGCACTGGCAAAGGACGAGGTGACGATGCGCGTGGGAAACGGTTCCAAAGTTGATGTGATCGCGGTCGGCACGCTACCTCTACATCTACCTTCGGGATTAATATTAGACCTAAATAATTGTTATTTGGTGCCAGCGTTGAGCATGAACATTATATCTGGATCTTGTTTAATGCGAGACGGTTATTCATTTAAATCAGAGAATAATGGTTGTTCTATTTATATGAGTAATATCTTTTATGGTCATGCACATTTGAAGAGTGGTCTGTTCTTATTGAATCTCGATAGTAGTAATACACATATTCATAATGTTGAAGCCAAAAGATGCAGAGTTGATAATGAAAGTGCAACTTATTTGTGGCACTGTCGTTTAGGTCATATCGGTATAAAGCGCATGAAGAAACTCCATACTGATGGACTTTTGGAACCACTTGATTATGAATCACTTGGTACTTGCGAACCGTGCCTCATAGGCAAGATGACTAAAACACCGTTCTCCGGTACTATGGAGAGAGCAACAGATTTGTTGGAAATCATACATACCGATGTATGTGGTCCGATGAATATTGAGGCTCGTGGCGGATATCGTTATTTTCTCACCTTCACAGATGATTTAAGCAGATATGGGTATATCTACTTAATGAAACATAAGTCTGAAACATTTGAAAAGTTCAAAGAATTTCAGAGTGAAGTTGAAAATCATCGTAACAAGAAAATAAAGTTTCTACGATCTGATCGTGGAGGAGAATATTTGAGTTACGAGTTTGGTGTACATTTGAAAAACTGTGGAATAGTTTCGCAACTCACGCCACCCGGAACACCACAGCGTAATGGTGTGTCCGAACGTCGTAATCGTACTTTACTAGATATGGTGCGATCTATGATGTCTCTTACTGATTTACCGCTATCGTTTTGGGTTTATGCTCTAGAGACGGCTGCATTCACGTTAAATAGGGCACCATCAAAATCCGTTGAGACGACGCCTTATGAACTGTGGTTTGGCAAGAAACCAAAGTTGTCGTTTCTTAAAGTTTGGGGCTGCGATGCTTATGTGAAAAAGCTTCAACCTGATAAGCTCGAACCCAAATCGGAGAAATGTGTCTTCATAGGATACCCAAAGGAAACTGTTGGGTACACCTTCTATCACAGATCCGAAGGCAAGACATTCGTTGCTAAGAATGGATCCTTTCTAGAGAAGGAGTTTCTCTCGAAAGAAGTGAGTGGGAGGAAAGTAGAACTTGACGAGGTAACTGTACCTGCTCCCTTACTGGAAAGTAGTTCATCACAGAAAACTGTTTCAGTGACACCTACACCAGTTAGTGAGGAAGCCAATGATAATGATCATGAAACTTCAGATCAAGATACTACTTAACCTCGTAGATCAACCAGAGTAAGATCCCCACCAGAGTGGTACGGTAATCCTGTTCTGGAAGTCATGCTACTTGATCATGATGAACCTACGAACTATGAAGAAGCGATGGTGAGCCCAGATTCCGCAAAGTGGCTTGAAGCCATGAAATCTGAGATGGGATCCATGTATGAGAACAAGGTATGGACTTTGGTTGACTTGCCCGATGATCGGCAAGCAATTGAAAATAAATGGATCTTTAAGAAGAAGACTGACGCTGATGGTAATGTTACTGTCTACAAAGCTCGACTTGTCGCAAAAGGTTTTCGGCAAGTTCAAGGGATTGACTACGATGAGACCTTCTCACCCGTAGCGATGCTTAAGTCCGTCTGAATCATGTTAGCGATTGCCGCATTTTATGATTATGAAATTTGGCAGATGGATGTCAAAACTGCATTCCTGAATGGATTTCTGGAAGAAGAGTTGTATATGATGCAACCGGAAGGTTTTGTCGATCCAAAGGGAGCTAACAAAGTGTGCAAGCTCCGGCGATCCATTTATGGACTGGTGCAAGCCTCTCGGAGTTGTCATAAACGTTTTGATAGTGTGATCAAAGCATTTGGTTTTATACAGACTTTTGGAGAAGCCTGTATTTACAAGAAAGTGAGTGGGAGCTCTGTAGCATTTCTGATATTATATGTGGATGACATATTGCTGATTGGAAATGATATAGAATTTCTGGATAGCATAAAGGGATACTTGAATAAAAGTTTTTCAATGAAAGACCTCGGTGAAGCTGCTTACATATTAGGCATTAAGATCTATAGAGATAGATCAAGACGCTTAATTGGACTTTCACAAAGCACATACCTTGACAAAATTTTGAAGAAGTTCAAAATGGATCAAGCAAAGAAAGGGTTCTTGCCTGTGTTACAAGGTGTGAAGTTGAGTAAGACTCAATGCCCGACCACGGCAGAATGTAGAGAGAATATGAAAGATGTTCCCTATGCATCAGCCATAGGATCTATCATGTATGCAATGCTGTGTACCAGACCTGATGTGTGCCTTGCTATAAGTTTAGCAGGGAGGTACCAAAGTAATCCAGGAATGGATCACTGGACAGCGGTCAAGAACATCCTGAAAGACCTGAAAAGGACTAAGGATATGTTTCTCGTATATGGAGGTGACAAAGAGCTCACCGTAAAAGGTTACGTTGATGCAAGCTTTGACACTGATCCGGACGATTCTAAATCGCAAACCGGATATGTGTTTACATTAAACGGTGGAGATGTCAGTTGGTGCAGTTCTAAACAAAGCGTCGTAGCGGGATCTACATGTGAAGCGGAGTACATAGCTGCTTTAGAAGCAGCGAACGAAGGAGTCTGGATGAAGGACTTCATATCCGATCTAGGTGTCATACCTAATGCATCGGGTCCAATGAAAATCTTTTGTGACAATACGGGTGCAATTGCCTTGGCAAAAGAATCCAGATTTCACAAAAGGACCAAACACATCAAGAGACGCTTCAACTCCATCCGGGATCTAGTCCAGGTGGGAGACATAGAGATTTGCAAGGTACATACGGATTTGAATGTTGCAGACCCGTTGACTAAGCCTCTTCCACGAGCAAAACATGATCAACACCAAAGCTCCATGGGTGTTAGAATCATTACAGTGTAATCTAGATTATTGACTCTAGTGCAAGTGGGAGACTGAAGGAAATATGCCCTAGAGGCAATAATAAAGTTATTATTTATTTCCTTATAATCATGATAAATGTTTATTATTCATGCTAGAATTGTATTAACCGGAAACATAATACATGTGTGAATACATAGACAAACAAAGTGTCACTAGTATGCCTCTACTTGACTAGCTCGTTAATCAAAGATGGTTATGTTTCCTAACCATGAACAATGAGTTGTTATTTGATTAACGAGGTCACATCATTAGTTGAATGATCTGATTGACATGACCCATTCCATTAGCTTAGCACCCGATTGTTTAGTATATTGCTATTGCTTTCTTCATGACTTATACATGTTCCTATGACTATGAGATTATGCAACTCCCGTTTGCCGGAGGAACACTTTGGGTGCTACCAAACGTCACAACGTAACTGGGTGATTATAAAGGAGCATTACAGGTGTCTCCAAAGGTAGATGTTGGGTTGGCGTATTTCGAGATTAGGATTTGTCACTCCGATTGTCGGAGAGGTATCTCTGGGCCCTCTCGGTAGTGCACATCACATAAGCCTTGCAAGCATTACAACTAATGAGTTAGTTGTGAGATGATGTATTACGGAACGAGTAAAGAGACTTGCCGGTAACGAGATTGAACTAGGTATTGGATACCGACGATCGAATCTCAGGCAAGTAACATACCGATGACAAAGGGAACAACGTATGTTGTTATGCGGTCTGACCGATAAAGATCTTCGTAGAATATGTAGGAGCCAATATGGGCATCCAGGTCCCGCTATTGGTTATTGACCGGAGACGTGTCTCGGTCATGTCTACATTGTTCTCGAACCCGTAGGGTCCGCACGCTTAAGGTTACGATGACAGTTTCATTATGAGTTTATGCATTTTGATGTACCGAAGGTTGTTCGGAGTCCCGGATGTGATCGCGGACATGACGAGGAGTCTCGAAATGGTCGAGACGTAAAGATTGATATATTGGAAGCCTATGTTTGGACATCGGAAGTGTTCCGGGTGAAATCGGGATTTTACCGGGTTATGGGCCTTCATGGGCCTTAGTGGAAAGGAGAAAGGGGCAGCCCAAGGTGGCTGCGCCACTTCCCCCTCCCCTAGTCCTATTAGGACTAGGAGAAGGTGGCCGGCCCCCCTCTCTCTCTTTCCCCCCTTGGGAATCCTAGTTGGAATAGGATTGGGGGGGAGTCCTACTCCCGGAAGGAGTAGGACTCCTCCTGCGCCTCTCTCCCTGGCCGGCGCCCCCCTCCCCCCTTGGCTCCTTTATATACTGAGGTAGAGGCACCCTAGAACACACAAGTTGATCCACGTGATCTATTCCTTAGCCGTGTGTGGTGCCCCCTGCCACCATATACCTCCATAATACTGTAGCGGAGTTTAGGCGAAGCCCTGCTGCTGTAGTACATCAAGATCGTCACCACGCCGTCGTGCTGACGGAACTCTTCCCCGACACTTTGCTGGATCGGAGTCCGGGGATCGTCATCGAGCTGAACGTGTGCTCGAACTCGGAGGTGCCGTAGTTTCGGTGCTTGATCGGTTGGATCGTGAAGATGTACGACTACTTCCTCTACGTTGTGTCAGCGCTTCCGCAGTCGGTCTGCGTTGGGTATGTAGACAACACTCTCCCCTCTCGTTGCTATGCATCACATGATCTGGCGTGTGCGTAGGAATTTTTTTGAAATTACTACGAAACCCAACAAATACCTAGTTCAATCTCGTTACCGGCAAGTCTCTTTACTCGTTTCGTAATACGTCATCTTGCAACTAACTCATTAGTTGTAATGCTTGCAAGGCTTATGTGATGTGCATTGCCGAGAGGGCCCAGAGATACCTCTCCGACATTCGGAGTGACAAATCCTAATCTCGAAATACGCCAACCCAACATGTACCTTTGGAGACACCTGTAGAGCACCTTTATAATCACCCAGTTACGTTGTGACGTTTGGTAGCACACAAAGTGTTCCTCCGGCAAACGGGAGTTGCATAATCTCATAGTCATAGGAAAATGTATAAGTCATGAAGAAAGCAATAGCAACATACTAAACGATCGAGTGCTAAGCTAATGGAATGGGTCATGTCAATCAGATCATTCACCTAATGATGTGATCCCGTTAATCAAATAACAACTCTTTGTCCATGGTTAGGAAACATAACCATCTTTGATTAACGAGCTAGTCAAGTAGAGGCATACTAGTGACACTCTTTTTGTCTATGTATTCACACATGTATTATGTTTCCGGTTAATACAATTCTAGCATGAATAATAAACATTTATCATGATATAAGGAAGTAAATAATAACTTTATTAGTGCCTCTAGGGCATATTTCCTTCATGTTCTTCCTGTGGTGATGAACTTTCCAAAGCATTTTCTGCAATAAGAAACTCTTCAAGTGCCACCGCGGTTGTACCGTCAGGCGGAATATGATGTCTGCATATATGAAGTCAAAACATCCAAAAAATTTGTTTTTAAGTATATGACCAAATTGTTGAGATACATAATACCTGCCATCGTTGAGCGTGAAGTTGGCTTGGCCAATCTTGAAGCGGAGTTTTGCAAACCCACATTGTTGGAGGAGATAACAGCTCCTGTATATATATATATGACGCTGGTTTACCATGTAAACCGTGCCGGGTTATAATAAACACCGTGTTACTCCATAAGAGGATGTTAACAACAAGGATCAAACCGGGCAAATAGTCTCCGGATTGACGTGAACTGTGTTCCGTCAATGGATTGGTTGAAAACTTTGTCGGTTTAAAAAGAACGCAACAAAAAAGAAAAAAAGTATCTTGCAAAGAAAAGTGCGAAGCCAAAGCAATGAGAAAACCGTTTGCAAAAAAGGTTTATTTGAGCTGATCAAATGGCGTTACCATGGCTGAACACGACCAAGCTCCCATTAGGTGTAACTATGGTTCTAGTCAGCCAGGTCCCCAAATGAAACCATGGCATTTATGCCGACCAAGTGGCATGGCGATGGTTCGGGTTCGACCAAGCCCCCAAGTGATTCTGTGGCCTTAGGCCGATCAAGAGGCATGAGTGGTTCAGACGTGACCAAGTCCCCAAGTGATCTGGTGGCTCTCGCCTATCAAGAGGTATGGTATTGGTTCGGACACGAACAATCCTCCAAGTGATATAACATGATGCTTTTTAAAAAGCAAACTCAAGGGGTAAACCGAAGGCCGCTTTAGAACAACTCCGTGTAACCACACATGATGTAAAAGAACAGATACCCCGCTTTAGCTGAGGTTCCGGTTTATTATAGTTAATCATAATATATACATCATTGTAATATGTACATAAGTAGAACCAATGGCTCAGGTATAATAAGGCCGAAGATGAGCTATGTTCCACGGCTTGTTGGTTTCCTCCTCTGATGTACATGAGTCCTTATGCTCTAGAATATCGATCAGATAGTATGACCCGTTGTGTAGATTCTTGCTGACCACGAAAGGCCCCTCCCAAGGTGGGGATAACTTATGCATATCTGTCTGATCTTGGATGAGCCGAAGCACCAAATCTCCTTCCTGGAAGGTTCTGGTTCTGACTCGGCAACTGTGATAACGACGAAGATCCTGTTGATAAATCGCCGATCGGGCGGCTGCTATGTCACGTTCTTCATCCAACCGGTCCAAAGCATCTTGCCGTGCTGTCTTGTTGTCCGCTTCAATATAAGCCGTCACACGAGGTGAATCATGACGGATATCACTGGGGAGAACCGCCTCCGCTCCATAAACCATGAAGAACGGTGTGTATCCTGTTGACCTGTTGGGTGTCGTATTGATGCTCCATAACACAGATGGTAATTCTTCTAACCAACAACCCGGTGTTCTCTACAAAGGAACCATGAGCCGGGGCTTGATGCCTCTCAAGATCTCTTCATTAGCTCTTTCTGCTTGACCATTGGACTGTGGGTGTGCCACGGATGAAACATCGAGCCGGATGTGCTCCCGTTCGCAGAACTCCTTCATGGCACCTTTGGACAAATTGGTACCATTATCTGTGATGATACTATGTGGAAAGCCAAACCGGAAAATCACTTTTTAATGAACTGAACTGCCGTGGCCGCATCACACTTGCTAACAGGTTCTGCCTCCACCCACTCTGTAAACTTGTCAACCGCCACCAGGAGGTGGGTCTTCTTATCTTTGGACATTTTGAAAGGCCCAACCATATCCGGCCCCCAAGTCGCAAACGGCCAAGTAATTGGAATCATTCTCAATTCTTGAGCCGGTACATGAGCACGTCTTGAGAAATTTTGGCAACCATCGCATCGTCTGACTAGATCCTCCGCATCAGCATGAGCAGTTAACCAATAGAAGCCGTGGCGAAACGCTTTAGCCACCAGAGATTTTGAACTGGCGTGGTGACCACAATCTCCTTCGTGGATCTCACGCAAAATTTCACGGCCTTCTTCAGGAGACACACAACGTTGAAATGCTCCTGACACACTGCAATGATGCAACTCGCCGTTGATAATAGTCATGGACTTGGATCGCCGGATTATCTGTCGGGCCAGAGTCTCATCCTCTGCTAACTCGCCCCGATTCTTGTACGCCAGGTAAGGAAGCGTCCAATCCGGAATAACATGAAGAGCTGCCACCAATTGAGCCTCCGGATCAGGAATAGCCAAATCCGCTTCACCAGGGATCTTGACCGACGGGTTGTGCAGCACATCGAGAAAAACATTGGGCGGAACCGGTTTGCGCTGAGAGCCCAGCCGGCTTAAGGCGTCCGCCGCTTCATTTTTCCGCCGGTCCACGTGGTCCACCTAATAGCCTTTGAAATGACCTGCAACAATATTCACCTCACGATGATATGCTGCCATGAGTGGGTCCTTGGAGACCCAAGTGCCAGACACTTGCTGAGCCACGAGGTCCGAGTCACCGAAGCACTTAACTCGACTTAGATTCATCTCCTTAGCCATCCGGAGACCATGGAGCAAGGCTTCATACTCAGCTGCATTGTTAGTACAAGGGAACATTAAGCGGAGAACATAACAAAACTTATCACCTCGTGGGGAAGTTAATACGACTCCAGCCCCCGAGCCTTCCAGTTGCCTGGATCCGTCAAAATGGATGGTCCAATATGTGTGATCCGGCTTTTCTTCAGGTGCTTGCATTTCCGTCCAATCATTGATAAAATCAACCAGTGCTTGAGACTTGATCGCCGTCCGAGGCACATACTTCAAATCGTGCGGCCCAAGCTCTATAGCCCACTTGGCAATCCGGCCAGTTGCTTCCCGGTTCTGAATGATATCCCCCAAAGGAGCAGAACTGACCACCGTAATTGGATGCCCTTGGAAGTATTGTTTAAGCTTCCGGCTTGCCATGAAAACTCCATACACCAGCTTCTGCCAATGCGGACACCTTTGCTTGGACTCAATGAGCACCTTGCTAATATAATAGACCGGACGTTGAACCGGATGCTCCTTACCTGCCTCCTTTCGCTCCACCACAATAGCCACGCCGACCGCCCGAGCATTAGTAGCAACATATAGCAGTAACGGCTCCTTGTCAATGGGAGCGGCGAGCACAGGCGGTTTGGCCAATTGCCGCTTTAAGTCCTCAAATGCTTCATCAGCAGCAGAACTCCAGACAAACTGATCCGTCTTCTTCAACATCTGATACAAAGGGATTGCCTTCTCACAAAGGCGACTGATAAACCGGCTTAACGCGGCAATCCGGCCTGCCAGGCGCTAAACATCATTGATACACTTCGGTTTAGCGAGGGAGGTGATGGCTGTGATCTTCTTCGGATTAGCCTCAGTTCCCCTATTGGACACCAAGAAGCCTAATAACTTGCCCGCCGGTACACCAAAGACGCATTTGTCCGGATTAAGCATCATCTTGTATGTCCTCAGGTTACCAAAAGTTTCCTTTAAATCACCAATCAGAGTCTCCTTCTCCCTGGATTTATCCACGATATCATCCACGTAGGCGTGTACATTACGGCCAATCTGCTTATGTAGACAATTTTGCACACAACGTTGATAAGTTGCCTGGGCACTCTTGAGCCCAAAGGGCATAGACACATAGCAGAAGGCTCCAAAGGGAGTTATGAATGCCGTTTTCTCCTGGTCCTTAACTGCCATTTTGATCTGATGATAGCCAGAATATGCATCCAAAAAACGTAGACGCTCACAACCCGCCGTAGCATCAATAATTTGATCAATACAGGGGAGGGCAAAAGGATCTGCTGGACAAGCTTTATTAAGATCTGTGTAATCCACAAACATGCGCCAAGTACCGTTTTTCTTAAGGACCAGCACCGGATTGGCAAGGCACTCAGGGTGAAAAACTTCAACAATAAAACAAGCTGCTAAGAGCCTGGCTACCTCTTCTCCAATTGCCTTGCGTCTTTCTTCGTTGAACCGGCGGAGGAACTGTTTCACCGGTTTGTATTTAGGATCCACATTAAGGGTGTGCTCAGCGAGTTGCCTCGGCACACCTGGCATGTCAGAGGGATTCCATGCAAAAATTTCCCGATTCTCATGGATGAACTCGATGAGCGCGCTTTCCTATTTCAGATCCAAATTAGCACTGATGCTGAACTGCTTGGACGAATCGCCAGGTACAAAGTCAACAAGCTTAGTTTCTGCTGCCGATTTGAACTTCAGGGACGGATCATGCTCCATAGTTGGCTTCTTTAATGGAGTCATGTCTGCCGGATCAACATTGTCCTTATAATACTTCAGCTCCTCGGTGGCACAAACCGACTCTGCATAGGCCGCATCACCTTCCTCGCACTCCAAAGCAATTTTGCGGCTTCTGTGAACCGTTATTGTCCCCTTGTGACCCGGCATCTTGAGCTGCAAATACACATAACAGGGTCGTGCCATAAACTTGGTGTAGGTCGGTCGCCCAAATAGGGCGTGATACGGACTTTGGATTTTTACCACTTCAAACATCAATGTCTCCAACCTGGAATCATGATCATCCCCAAAGGCCACTTCCAGAGCTATCTTGCCAACAGGATATGCTGATCTACCAGGTACTACACCATGGAACACCGTATTAGACGGTTTAAGATTTTTATCTGTCTGTACCATGCGACGAAAGTTCTCATAGTACAAGATATTAATGCTGCTACCTCCATCCATGAGCACCTTGGTGAACTTATAACCTCCCACCTGAGGCGCCACCACCAGAGCCAACTGACCCGGATTATCGACCTGGGGAGGGTGATCCTCTCTGCTCCATATGATTGGCTGTTCAGACCAACGTAGATAACGGGATATGGCCGGTTCAACAGAGTTGACCGCCCGCCTCTGAACCTTCCGGTCTCGCTTGTCCAAGCTAGTGGTGAAAACATGGTACTGCCCACTACTCAACTGCTTTGGGTTGCTCTGGTAACCTGACTGTTGCTGCTGTTGGTTGTAACCACCCGGTTGTTCTGACTATTTTGACCATTATGTGCGCCCGGATTACCATTAAATCCTGAACCGGAACTTCCTCCACCGTAACCCGGCCTGGATCCTGAGCCACTGCCAGATTCGTGATCATACCAGAAATTATTAGAATTCTTCAACACCTGCATAATAAAGCAATCCTTCCAAAGGTGGTTTGCTGGTGCCTCCTTCGTCCCATGTCTTGGACAGGGCTGGCTTAGCAGATAGTTTAGGCGCTCTGGGTTAGGGTTGGGTGCCCCATTGCGATTTTTTGGTTTACCCCTGCGTCGCTGGCCATTGTCCTGTGCGTTAGTATTAGCCACAAAGTCCATGTTACCATCCGCTTTGCGCTTGCCTCCACCACCATTGCCTGCCCAGTGATGCTGTTGACCTTTGGAGTTGTTGTTCCTCTTTCCCTTCCCTGTCTTGTCATCATCAGATTCGTGATCCTTGGTACTATCCGAATCAGCATATTTCACCAAAGCGGCCATGAGGGTCCCCATGTTAGTGCAATGACGCTTCATCCGTCCCAACTTCAGCTTCAGGGGCCCAAACCGGCAGTTGCCCTCCAGGGTTAATACTGCGGTGTCAGCGTTGATGCGGTGTGATGAGTGCAACACTTGTGAAACCCGGCGCACCCAATGAGTCGTTGACTCTCCTTCCTCCTGGACGCATGCGTCTCTACTGCCTGCGGCGAATCACCTTCAATTGGAATGGCCTCCAGCCGTGCAGCAGCGGCAACGAGATTGTCCATCGGGTTGGAGTAGTGACCCGGAGGTGTTAAAACAGCCTGAGGTATAACGATGTTTTGACGAGGCGGGTCCATCTGACGAGGCTGAACCGGTGCGCCGGCCCCGGGAGCTTCTGCCCGGTTTCCCTCCAGCGGATTGCCGGTTCCTACTCCTGGAGTGTTGAAAAGGTCTCTGGACTCAAAAACCGGAGGCAAACGGGATCGGCACTTCCTCCTCATCACTTCCCGCGACACACTCTGGTCCAACATGAGCCTGTAGGCTTGTGTGTCTAAAGCGGCCCGCTCCGTGGCCATCCTAGTGTCCTCGGCTGCCAGATCTGCCTTAGCCTGGGTGATCTGTTCCTTCACTTTTGCAATCTCGGCATTGTGAGCGCCCTGATCCGCCGGATTAGCCTCCGCCATAAGCACAACCAATGCATCAAATAGCTGTAATAGAACTTGAGCCGGCGGGCGCACGGGGCCTCCTGCCCCGGCAGCCGTCGCCGCTGCTGAACCGGAGGTCGTTGCCGCAGCGGTCGAAGAATGAAGCGCTGCTTATGTGCCAGTCATGAATATTCCAACCCGGTTGGGCAGATCAGAGGGGTCCGGAATACTGTCGCCATCGAAACAGCCCCCAATCCGGCCGTCTTGTAGCTGATAAAGAGATTCGGTTTCTCCGGTCGATGACTCGTCATCGGAACAGACGACGGTATCGCCGCGAGATTCCGATCCATCCTCATAACTTCCTCCATGGATGACTCCCACGAAGGCACGCTTCATGGCTGGTTTAACCCGGGCGGACCGCGCACGCTGAGCCGTCTCGATGAGGTCGGTGCAGATGTCCAGCTCGGGGCCCGGTTCACCGATCTTGCCAATGAAAACGTGAATGCCACCAAAGGGGACCCTGTACCCGTACTCAATTGAGCCGGCCTCGGGGCCCCAGCCTGCATCGTCGAAGTAGAACTTGCCGCGACGGCTCTTAGTCATCCGGCCTACAGCGTAGCCCTCGAGTCCTTCAAAGCGGCCCTCCAATAACCGGAAATCATCGTGCGATAGCCCCACGGTGGGCGCCAACTGTCGTGGTTTTGTCATGGCAGATGTCCTAGAAAAAGGACTTAGTCGTGGAGCCATCGCTACGGGTTAGCTTGAAGGGGTTAAAGCGGACACAGGGACGCAAGAGAGTTTATACTAGTTCGGCCCCTTCAATGAAGGTAAAAGCCTACGTCTAGTTGTGATGGAATTGATGGGGTTTCGATGACTAGGGAGCAAACAAGTTTCGCCTATGTCTCGAGTTGTTGTCTGTTCTCCCTGAACCGCCGCCGGGTCGTCCCCTTATATACACGGGTGACTCCCATCGTCTTACAGAGTCCCAATACCGGCTGATAGATGTGTCTGGTTTGGTCTTTACTTATTCCTAACTTACAATACAAGTTAACTACTAATGCCGGTTTACGGCTACAGGCCTTGAACCGTCCATGGGCCTTGAGCCCTCATCTGTCTTCTTGGGCTTTAACATACTTAACTACTGACGAAGTTATCCCGGCCCGGATAGGCCGGTTTACGCCCAGTAGTAATATTCCCAACAGTACCGGTACCACCGGAGGGGTTCCGGGGGTCAACCGGGTGGGTCCACCTGTCCCGGAGGCCTTATGGGCTGTAGGTGGAAGGGAACCAGCCCCTAGTGGGCCGGGCGCCATCCCCCCTAGGGCCCATGCACCTAGGGTTTGCGGGAACCCTAAAGGGGGCGCCCCCCTTGCTTGGGGGGCAAGCCCCCTCCCCCTTGGCCGCCGCCCCCCTCTAGATCTCATCTAGAGGGGCCGACCCCCTTTCCCCTTCTCCCTATAAATAGAGGGGTGAGGGGAGGGCTGCAACACGACATCCAAGGTGCAGCCCCTCCCCTCCCCAACACCTCTCCTCCTCCGCGTGAGCTTGGCGAAGCCCTGTCGGAGAACTGCCACTCCATCACCACCACGCCGTCGTGCTGCTGTTGGAGCTTCTTCCTCACCTCTCCCTCCTCCTTGCTGGATCAAGGCGCAGGAGACGTCATCAGGCTGCACATGTGTTGAACGCGGAGGCACCGTTGTTCGGTGCTTAGATCGGATTCGGCCGCGATCTGAATCGCTACGTGTACGACTCCTCCAACCGCGTTCTTGCAACGCTTCCGCTTAGCGATCTTCAAGGGTATGAAGATGCACTCCCTCTCTCTCGTTGCTAGTATCTCCTAGATTGATCTTGGTGACACGTAGGAAAATTTTAAATTATTGCTACGTTCCCCAACACGAATCCGCTTTGCCTGGCTCTCGAGTTGTTGTCTGTTGTTCCTTAACCGCTGCCGGGTCATCCCTTTATATACACAGGTTGACGCCCGCCGGTTTACAGAGTCCCGATGCCAGATCATAAACGTGTCCGGCTCGGTCTCTGTCCTTCCTATCTTACAATGCAAGTTAAATGAGAAAGGCGGTTTACATCTACAGGCCTTAACCCACCTTTGGGCCTTGGGCCTTCATGAAGCGCAACCATCCTCATGTCTTTATGGGCTTCTATCTTCATAGAGTTAATCTCGTTACTCCGGGCCAGTTTACGTCCAGTAGTAATATCCCCAACAGCACCCGCCCCCTCGCCGCACCGCACCGCGGGACCCTCCCCTCCCCCCCCCCCCCCCCCCGCCGACCGTTGACCTCGCAGCAGGCTGAACCTCGCCGCCCCAGCCTCCCCACGGATGGCAGCTAGCCAACTCCGCCGTCGGCCGCAAATTGGCGATGAACCCGTCGCAACTCCATCGCCGCCAGCCAACACTCGCCGCAGTTGCACCTAATCCGTGAATGGACGTAGCAAAATTCAAAGACAGTTGTAGCAAAAACACTGCCGGAACTCACCGCCGCGCTTGAAGCACCATGGCCTCGTGAATGGATGTAGCAAAACACGTCTCCGATAGTAGCAAAAAACAAGGTTGTTGCAACAAAAATGTCGTCTTCGTCGTTGCAAAACACACAGATGGTAGTAGCAAAAATTTGACACGATTGTAGCAAAAATGGCCGCCGTCGCCATCGCCGGTCACAGAAAATGGTCGTCGTTGCAAAATCAGAAGATGGTTGTAGCAGAAAACCAGGCTACTTCTAGCAAAATTAAAATATGGTAGTAGCAAAACTTGGTCTGATCTAGCAAATGAAAAAAGATGGTAGCACAAAATGTTTCGGGTTCCAGCAAAAAAAGACACTGGTTCCAGCAAATTGTGATGCCAGTACAAGCAAGAATAAATGTCGGTTGTAGCATGTTGGGGTCGCCGCCGATGTTGGTTGTAGCTCATCGCGTTGTCGCTTCCAGCTTCTCTAGCGGCAGGTTCCAGCAAAATTGCTTGTGGTTTGCAGCACCAGTGGCAGCCTGCGGTCATCCTTGGTCACTGCCGTCGCGCGCCACCGGTTGCCACTCCCGCTCGTCGCCATTGTAGCATGGTCGCCGCCGTTTCAAGCACCCTATCCCACGCCGCAAGCTGGGTTGCCGCACCGCCGCGCTGATGGATGGGCGGCCGCTCGCCGGAGTAGCGCGGGGCGGGTGGATGGCGGCCGCTCGCCGGAGTAGCGCGGGGGTGAGTGGATGGCGACCGCTCACCGGAGCAACGGGGGCATGTGGATGATGGCTGCTCGCGACATCGACGGCGGTCATCACCAGCAAGACTTTATTTGGGGAGCAACGGGGAGAAGACGGGCGAGAGGATAAGGAAAGGAAATAAATGGTGGAGTGATTCGTGCGGGATAATAGAGACAGGCTTAAGCGGTAGTGGGTGGGGCTTGTTGTCAGCGTGGACTTGACCGGCGGAGTTTCAGCCGGTCGACCGGCTTTAAACGTTTTTCAATCTTTAAACTAGTGTTGATTGTCGGTGTTGCTACTCCAAGCCCACAACTATGTCGCGAATTAATCTTTAGAAGAAAAAAAATATAATCTCATAAGAAGAAATCGCTGATTGCAGCATCCCGAAACAGAGGACCCGCCAGTTCTAGCAGAATTCATCTCTTTTTACAGATCAGTTTTACAATTGCAGATTATTTATAAACCACGCATCTCGGTAAATACAAGTGAACAAGAAACCAATAGAATAAGCTGAAACAGCGTCTAAACCATGAATTTCCTACGCCACAACAATGGAAGCAGCGAGCGCCACCACCGGGCGGCGCTCTGCCTGCAACTCGGTGAGTAGAAGACGTCCAGCAGCGCCTGGCGGAGGACGTCGTAGTCGTCGCGGCTTCGGAGGCCCCAGACGGTGCCACCACGCGCGTAGGCGCGGCGCAGCCAGGCGAGGTGGGTAGCGAGCACGCGGCAGAGGACGGCACAGGCTTCCGGCAAGTGGCAGGCGAGCGGGGGCCAGGGGTTGAGCGGCGGCCACCGCAGCGGCGCCGAGACGTGGAACAGCTGCGCGAAGCCCTTCACCGCCGCGAACGCCACCAGCAGGTGGAGCCCCATCGGTGGCTAGCTAGCTCGGTTCAGTCCACAGCTCCACTCCACGTCCTCTGTTCTTTCGCCACGGTGAGGCTCTGTCTTTAGATGCTGCCCATGACACTGGTGGGTGGGTGCTTTGCCGGTGCCCGGGTTGCGGCCTTCCCCGGGTGCCAGCGCGAACGAAATGAAATGGATGAGTTGTTATTATCGTCGTCGTCGTTGTGAGTGAAGACGGAGAGGACGCATCTTGGCTGGATCTGGGCAAGAGTTATGATTGTGACGAGGAGCAGCAGCTTCTGGATGTGCCGTTATCCCGAGGGCGGAATTGGGAAATACACCCGTGGCGGGTGGGCTCGGCCGGGTCGATCTGAGGTCTCAGCACAGACGCAATTACTAGTTACTTTCATGTGTTTATTTCACGGCAGGCCATCGAACTACAGTGCTGTGCTGGAACCAAGGTTTTGGGTACCTGGCGAAAAATTCAGATATCGCCCGGTATCCGCGTTTCTCGCTATCCACGAGAAAGCTGCGCTAGGTGAATCGAACTCACAACCTCACACACGTTGAAGACAAACGTGGAGAACATGCCACTGCACCAACAGCGCATTTATAAACTTCTTGAGCTCTGAGCTAATATATTCCTATATCAGAAAATTTTGAATTCAAATTATGTTTTAAAATTCGAGCGGTTTTTCCTCCTAATTTTGTGGTATCTGCGATTCTCGCCCACCCTCGGAATTTTGTTGGGATTCGATAGCCAAAATGTTGGCTGGAACTCGTACCAGTGTCTCAAAGCACCCGTGCCCACATTGCCACTTGACAATCCTATATGGTTTTCACCCCCAAAAAAAGGAAAAAGACAAAGCCCGTGGTATTCATCTTTTTTTAGACCAATGATGAGATATAATCAAACAGTAAATTCATCTAAAAGATTAAACAGTAAATGATACCTTTCCACCGATTCTACGTCCCGCTCCCCAGCATTTCCTTCCAGCTTCTTCATTCCTCTCGTGTTTCTGCTTTGTTTACTTGATTGATGCAGCACTTCTCCACGTGGCCAAGAACCACAAAGTGATGGAGAAAGAGGAGCTTGCACGGCGAGTTTTCCCTACCTCCCGGGCTTGCAGCCATGGCCACCCCTGGTGAGGCATGCTTCGTGCCACCAAGCTCGGGGATGGTGGGAGGTCAGGGTGGATGAGTTTGAGCACACCAAATCTGGTGAGTCAGATTCGTCGCCATGAGTCTCTTGCTGTGTGGTTTACGTTCGAGGACAGAGGTTAGCTTTGGGTTATTCGATGTTGCAACATTCGTCCGACATGCCATGGCATTGTTTTTATGTTGTTGCAAACACACGTCAACATGATGTGATGATTCGTAAGGTCTGCTACAAATGTAGTGTTGCTGAAAACGTGGGTTTACATGCTATATATGTTGTGATGATTCTTCTCGAGGATTCTGCTCCGACCAATGAGGATTTGTTGCATACTAGGAAAAAGGTCATGCATGGTTGTGCTTTACATGGCTAACTTTTTTTTTTTATCCTTATTTTTGACACACCACAACAGAAGTTTTGCTACCATGTGAAAATGTAGAGCACGGAAGTTCTATGCTGCAATGCTCGAACGATAAAGACTTTGCAATTTAAACTAAAGGCTAGGGAGGCCGCCAATATGGGGCTCGCCCCACCCGACCAGTGGCTAGTGTTGCCCTAATCAAAAGGGTTACATCTGCCGCGGCAAAAGAAGCTACAACGAACGGTGCACCCACATGCTAAGCTGACACAGATGCATCCTGCAGGCTTAACTTAGCCAACACCTGAGCTACCCTATTCCGATCCATATTACCATGAGTGATCTTAACACCATCTAAGCCACTTGCAATCTTCTTAATTTCTTCGTTGAGGAAGGCATGGCTTGATCTGTCATGGCCCTGACAGTCTAGTCCGCGGCAAGATATTGCGCCTGTTTTGCTTTCTTCCTTCCCCCGCTTCTTTCTTTGTTTCTTCTGCTTCTTTGCTTGTTGCTTTTGTGTGTTCTCAGTCTCTGTGCAAGTAAAAGTAGTTGGCCATTAGAACTTCTCCAAGAGATGAATATGTTATTTGGGCAAATACAACACTGTATATGGGCTTTACCACTAAATTCTTGGGTCTCGAGACTTCCAGCAAGATGATCCTCATCATCATCCATCAGCACCACACTTGCCTATGTAAATTGATAGGTTGACTTGTAAAGGCAATAAATAATTTGCAATGTGCACAAAATAAGATATCTACATAAGCTGATTTTGACTAGAAATGCTTAATTAGCTTACAGGGGAAGAGTAGATAATAAACCAAAGAATCACTTGTCAGTTGATGAGGTAATCTATACCTCAAGATACTCGGCTGCAGTCCTTTTATGTTGTCTCCTGGGGGCTGCTTCAAATACCTTGTTGTGTTTGCAATCAATGACTATCACAACCTTTCTATCTGATTGAGCTTTTATATAGTTTGCATCAAGCAACTGTATATCAAGACTTATCTGCTTCAAACCACAGAATCACTTGTCAGTTGAGGTAATAATAAGTTCAAAAGGATGAACATCAACTGAAACATTAGAGTATCAAATTATCAGTACTTACAGTTGGTTCCTTTTCAGATTTCAGACATTCTGGTGTAGCTTTTCTCAGGAGTTCAACTTTAGTTTCAAATCTCTTCTTTAGTACTAGAAGATGCTCCAGGTACCCCTCATTTAAGGTAGAAATTGTCATGGAGGTGAGATACTCATAATCACTGGCATGTACATCAGGGCTTCTTCCATTTTCTTCCCTGTCTCTTGTTGCTCCTACGGCAGTGGGCAGAACTTCCTTTGGGAGGGGATCAAATCCCTTTTCGGCAATCTCTTGTAGCAGCTCCTTTTGCTTCCTGGGAATGATCTTGATATCACCACTGAGAACACAAGAGAGGAACCTAGCTCTGTTATCAACTTGCTTCAGCTTCTTCTCGAAAAATTCAAGCATTGCAACCTGCACAACAAGTATCAGTTAATGTGGTATTTTGCAGATGAACAGGGCAACAAGCAGAGTGAAAATTGAACACCTCAACAGATACATTTACCTACCTTTTCGGATGGAGATCAAGCCTCGATTTGTAGAACTAGGTGCGGATTCGCTCCAGCCCCCCCGAACCAGGATCACGATCGAGTGAGGGGTTCCAGATTTGCAGTGGCCGCCGGCCGTCGCGCGTCTTGTCGCACCTGCAGTTGTTTCTGGGTCGAAGAAAGGTGTCGGCGCTCCGATCTGGCGTCGACGGGAGGAGGCCAAGCAAAGGAAGCCTCGAATTGGAGGACTACGACCGGATTCCCTCCAGCCCCTCCGAACATCGATCACGATCGAGCGAGAGGGTCGAGATCTGGACGCCGCCGCGCGTCTCGTCGCTGCTGTCTAGCGCCACTTCACGTCCGCGGTTGAGTCCGGATCGAAGAATGGTAGCGGTGCTCCGTGGAGGCAGCAGAAATAAACAGCGACGGTGGGGAAAGCTGGGGTTGCTGGTTGCAGTTGTACGCATCGAGTTCGTATCGAAATCGCATCGGGGCAGGAGAAGTCCGCGGTTCAAACATGGCAAGTGCGGCCAGACGTGAGCCTGACAAGTAAGCTCATTGGGTTTCTGTATGTAGCACTAGCACTAGCTTTGCATGCGCCTTTGTTTTGTTAACGTACACATCTTTCTTTGCACAGAAAATTTCATATGTGAACTGATCTACAAATCTTTATTTTTGTCGAGAAAATCTCATGTGTATCACCATTCAGAACTCACTCCTATCATCCTATGCATTGGCTAGTGCTGCCATATGTGAGTTCAAAAAATACGCTCCTTGGATTTGTGTATATATGCACTTGCGTGCGTATTTGTATCTGAGAAACTGAGCATCTCTAGCAGACCCCTTAAATCACGCCGAACTATAAAAAAACTGCTAGTTTACGGTTTTACGTGAAAAAAGTGGTCCGAACAGACACTGTATTAGACGCGGCCTGTAAAGAAATTTGCGGGGCGCGGCAAATCTTCGCCCTCAACCTTTATATACACGAGGTGAGAAGCCGACCCGAGCTTGACCCCTATCGGCAGCGATATTTGGCGGGAGGGACATTTCCGCGCGGCAGCTGCCGCTTCCCCTTCCCTCCGCCGCCATTGTTATCCCTTCGCCTGCTCCGGACCACCTTCCCCGGCTTTGTATCGCCGCCATGGAAGCCTCCTAGCCATTACCCGTCATCGTCGATGTCATCCACGCGCCAACCCCTCCGACAGATCTCTTCGCCGGCCATGTCGCGCTCGTTGCGGTTAAAGGCTCCACCGCGCAACCCCGCAAGAGGCAGGGCAACGTCGTCGTCCAGGGTGGCGCTCCCGCAGCCCCCGCCAAGAATGCACACGCGACTGCTGCCGTCGCCGTTGCGAATCCTGTCCGGCCCACACCGGCGAAGAAAGGGAAGGTTTCGGGTGTGAAATGCGAGAAGCCCACCGCAAGAGCTACCTTGCCAACACCTCCCCCGATTGCCCCGGCAAGAGCTACCCCGAGGATGCCCGCCGATGAAGTTGCTGCCGCCGCCCCCGAGGTGTTCGACGAAATGGGCGCAATGTATGATACTTCGATTTCTTCTAGTTGTTACACTTTTCGCCATTGCGCTTGTTCGTGACTTGTTGAGCAAAATTGTAGCACCGTCTTGTATGATGCGACTGCCGAGTTTGTGCACTTGCCGGACGACAACACTGTCGATATCGATGAAGCCCTGATTGGTGATTACGGTTACAATGACATGGATCATGGCGTGCACGGTCACGATGAGGAAGAAGATGAGGTGGAGGAGGTTGAGGAGGGGGTGTTCGACCAAGCGCAAGGAAAAGTGCGCGCAAGATCGAAGAGCTACACACAATTGGAAGATCAAATCTTGATCAAGGCATGGAAATCGGTGTCTCTTGATGCGTGCACCGGAACTGAACAAACCACCAAGCGGTATTGTCAAAGGATAGAGGATCAGTTCTTCCGCATGATGGCAAAGTATCCCAATAGGACGCCACGCACCTTTAGGTCAATCCAAGGTCATTGGGACGTGATTAAAGGAAATATGCCCTAGAGGCAATAATAAAGTTGTTATTTATATTTTCTTATATCATGATAAATGTTTATTATTCATGCTAGAATTGTAATAACCGGAAACTTACTACATGTGTGAATACATAGACAAACAGAGTGTCACTAGTTTGCCTCTACTTGATTAGCTCGTTGAATCAATGATGGTTATGTTTCCTAACCATAGACATGAGTTGTCATTTGATTAATGGGATGACATCATTAGAGAATGATGTGATTGAATTGACCCATCCGTTAGCTTAGCACGATGATTGTTTAGTTTTTTTGCTATTGCTTTCTCCATAACTATAAATGTTCCTATAACTATGAGATCATGCAACTCCCGAATACCGTAGGAACACTTTGTGTGCTACCAAACGTCACAACGTAACTGGGTGATTATAAAGGTGCTCTACGGGTGTCTCCGATGGTGTTTGTTGAGTTGGCATGGATCAAGATTAGGATTTGTCACTCCAATTGTCGGAGCGGTATCTATGGCCCCTCTCGGTAATGTACATCACTATAAGAATGCAAGCAATGTAGCTAATGAGTTAGTTACCGGATGTAGCATTACGGAACGAGTAAAGAGACTTGCCGGTAACGAGATTGAACTAGGTATTGAGATACCGATGATCGAATCTCGGGCAAGTAACATACCGATGACAAAGGAACAACATATATCGTTATGCGGTTTGACCGATAAAGATCTTCGTAGAATATGTAGGAATAAATGTGAGCATCCAGGTCCCTCTATTGGTTATTGACCGGAGACATGTCTCGGTCATGTCTACATAGTTCTCGAACTCGTAGGGTCCGCACGCTTAACGTTCAGTGACGATCGGTATTACGAGTTTATGTGTTTTGATGTACCGAAGGTAGTTCGGAGTCCCGGATTTTAGCACGGACATGACGAGGAGTCTCGAAATGGTCGAGACGTAAAGACCGATATATTGGAAGCCTATGTTTGGACATCGGAATGGTTCCGGGTGAAATTGGAAGTATACCGGAGTACCGGGAGGTTATCGGAACCCCCGAGAGGTATATGGGCCTTATTGGGCCTTAGTGGAAGAGAGGGGAAAGAATAAAAGGAGGGGGCTCCCACCCAACCCAATCCGAATTGGGAAGGGGGTCGGCCCCCCTTTCCTTCCTTCTTCCCTCTCCTTCCTTCTCTCCTAGAACCAACAAAGGGAAGGGGGAATCCTACTCCCGGTGGGAGTAGGACTCCTTGGGGCGCGCCTAGATAGGCCGGCCCCTTCCCCCTTCTCCACTCCTTTATATACGGGGGAGGGAGGCATCCCATAGACACACAAGTTGATCATTGATCTTTAGCCGTGTGCGGTGCCCCCCTCCACCATAATCCACCTCGGTAATATTGTAGCGGTGCTTAGGGGAAGCCCTGTTCCGGTAGCAACATCATCACCGTCATCACGCCGTCGTGCTGACGAAGCTGTACCTTAAAGCTCTAATGGATCGTGAGTTCACGGGACGTCACCGAGCCGAACGTGTGCAGATCACGGAGGTGTCGTATCTTCGGTACTAGATCGGTCGATGGTGAAGACGTATGACTACATCAACCGCATTGTCATAACGCTTCCACTTACGGTCTACGAGGGTACCTAGACGATGCTCTCCCATCTCGTTGCTATGCATCACCATGATCTTGCGTGTGCGTAGGAAATTTTTTGAAATTACTGCGTTCCCAACACTGGTATCAGAGCCAGGTTTATGCGTAGATGTTATATGCATGAGTAGAACACAAAGGAGTTGTGGGCATGGGTATATACATATTGCTTGCCGTCACTAGTTGATTCTTGATTCAACGGCATTGTTGGATGAAGCGGCCCAGACCGACATTACGCGTACGCTTACGCGAGACTGGTTCTACCGACATGCTTCGCACACAGGTGGCTAGTGGGTGTCCTATTCTCCAGCTTTAGTTGAATCAGGTTCAATGAACATGGTTCTTTCTGAAGATCAAAAAGCAATCACTATACCGCGTTGTGGTTTTTGATGCATAGGTAAGAACGGATCTTGCTCAGCCCGTAGCAGCCACATAAAACTTCAACAACAAAGTAGAGGACGTCTAACTTGTTTTTGCAGGGCATGTTGTGATGTGATATGGTCAAGACATGATGCTAAATTTTATTGTATGAGATGATCATGTTTTGTAACACAGTTATCGGCAACTGGCAGGAGCCATATGGTTGTCGTGTTATTGTATGAAATGCAATCGCCATGTAATTGCTTTACTTTATCACTAAGCGGTAGCGATAGTCGTAGAAGCAATAGTTGGCGAGACGACAACGATGCTTTGATGGAGATCAAGATATCAAGCCGGTGACGATGGTGATCATGACGGTGCTTTGGAGATGGAGATCAAAGGCACAAGATGATGATGGCCGTATCATATCACTTATATGGATTGCATGTGATGTTTATCCTTTATGCACCTTATTTTGCTTAGTTCGGCAGTAGCATTACAAGATGATCTCTCACTAAATTTCAAGGTATAAGTGTTCTCCCTGAGTATGCACCGTTGCTACAGTTCGTCGTGCCGAGACACCACGCGATCATCGTGTGTGATAAGCTATACGTTCACATACAATGGGTGCAAGCCAGTTTTGCACACGCGGAATACTCGGGTTAAACTTGACGAGCCTAGCATATGCAGATATGGCTTCGGAACACTCGAGACCGAAAGGTCGAGCGTCAATCATATAGTAGATATGATCAACATAGTGATGTTCACCATTGAAAACTACTCCATCTCACGTGATGATCGGACATGGTTTAGTTGATATGGATCACCTAATCACTTAGATGATTAGAGAGATGTCTATATAAGTGGGAGTTCTTAAGTAATTTGATTAATTGAACTTTAATTTATCATGAACTTAGTACCTGATAGTATTTTGCATGTCTATGTTGTTGTAGATAGATGGCCCGTGTTGTTGTTCTGTTGAATTTTAATGCATTCCTAGAGAAAGCTAAGTTGAAAGATGATGGTAGCAACTACACCAACTGGGTCCGTAACTTGAGAATTATCCCCATTGCTGCGCAGAAGAATTACGTCCTGGAAGCACCGCTAGGTGACAAACCCTCTGCAGGAGCAACGCTGATGACTACTCGATAGTTCAGTGTGCCATGCTTTACGACTTAGAACCGGGGCTTCAACGACGTTTTGAACGTCATGGAGCATATGAGATGTTCCTGGAGTTGAAGTTAATATTTCAAGCAAATGCCCGGATTGAGAGATATGAAGTCTCCAATAAGTTCTATAGCTGCAAGATGGAGGAGAATAGTTCTGTCAGTGAACATATACTCAGAATGTCTGGGTACCACAACCACTTGACTCAACTGGGAGTTAATTTTCTTGATGATAGTGTTATTGACAGAGTTCTTCAATCACTGCCACCAAGCTACAAGAGCTTCGTGATGAACTATAATATGCAAGAGATGGATAAGACGATTCCTGAGCTCTTCGCAATGCTAAAGGTCGCGGAGGTAGAAATCAAGAAGGAGCATCAAGTGTTGATGGTCAACAAGACCACCAGTTTCAAGAAAAAGGGCAAAGGGAAGAAGGGGAACTTCAAGAAGAACAGCAAGCCAGTTGCTGCTCAAGTGAAGAAACCCAAGTCTGGACCGAAGCCTGAGACTGAGTGCTTCTACTGCAAAGGAACTGGTCACTGGAAACGAAACTGCCCCAAGAATTTGGCGAAGAAGAAGGATGGCAAAGTGAAAGGTATATTTGATATACATGTTATTGATGTGTACCTTACTAATGCTCCCAGCAGTTCCTGGGTATTTGATACTGGTTCAGTTGCTAACATTTGGAACTCGAAATAGGGGCTACGAATTAAGCGAAGATTGGCTAAGGACGAGGAGACGATGCGCATGGGAAATGGTTCCAAAGTCGATGTGATCGCCGTAGGCACGCTACCTCTACATCTACCTTCGGGATTAGTTTTAGACCTAAATAATTGTTATTTGGTGCCAGCGTTGAGCATGAACATTATATCTGGATCTTCTTTGATGCGAGATGGTTATTCATTTAAATCAGAGAATAATGGTTGTTCTATTTATATGAGTAATATCTTTTATTGTCATGCACCCCTGATGAGTGGTCTATTTTTACTAAATCTTGATAGTAGTGATACACATGTTCATAGTATTGAAGCCAAAAGATGCAGAGTTGATAATGATAGTGCAAGTTATTTGTGGCACTGCCGTTTAGGTCATATTGGTGTAAAACGCATGAAGAAACTCCATTCTGATGGACTTCTGGAATCACTTGATTATGAATCACTTGGTACTTGAGAACCATGCCTCATGGGCAAGATGACTAAAACTCCATTCTCCGGGACAATGGAGCGAGAGAGTTATTGGAAATCATACATACAAATGTATGTGGTCCAATGAACATTGAAACTCACGGCGGATATCGTTATTTTCTCACCTTCACACATGATTTGAGTAGATATGGGTATATCAACTGGATGAAGCATAAGTCTAACACATTTCAAAAGTTCAAAGAATTTCAGAATGAAGTGGAAAATCATCATAACAAGAAAATCAAGTTTCTACGATCTGATTGTGGAGGCGAATATTTCAGTTATGAGTTTGGACTTCATTTGAAACAATGCGAATAGTTTCGCAACTCACGCCACCTGGAACACCACAGTGTAATGGTGTGTCCGAGCGTCGTTATCGTACTTTACTAGATATGGTATGATCTATGATGTCTCTCACTGATTTACCGCTATCATTTTGGGGTTACGCTTTAGAGACAACTGCATTCACATTAAATATGGCACCATCTAAATCCGTCAAGACGACACCTTATGAACTATGGTTTGGCAAGAAACCCAAGTTGTCGTTTCTTAAAGTTTGGGGCTGCGATGCTTATGTGAAAAAGCTTCAACCTGATAAGCTCAAACCCAAATCGAAGAAATGTGTCTTCCTAGGATACCCAAACGAGACTGTTGGGTACACCTTCTATCATTGATCTGAAGGCAAGATATTCGTTGCTAAGAATGGATTCTTTCTAGAGAAGGAGTTTCTCTCAAAAGAAGTGAGTGGGAGGAAAGTAGAACTTGACGAGGTAACTGTACCTTCTCCCTTATTGGAAAGTAGTTCATCACTGAAATCAGTTCCAGTGATTCCTACACTAGTAAGTGAGGAAGCTAATGATGATGATCATGAAACTTCTGATCAAGTTACTACCGAACCTCGTAGGCCAACCAGAGTAAGATCCGCACTAGAGTGGTACGGTAATCCTGTTCTGCAAGTCATCTTACTTGACCATGACGAACCTACAAACTATGAGGAAGCGATGATGAGCCCAGACTCCGCAAAATGGCTTGAAGCCATGAAATCTGAGATGGGATCCATGTATGAGAACAAAGTGTTGACTTTCGTTGACTTGCCCGATGATCGGCAGACCATAGAGAATAAATGGATCTTCAAGAAGAAGACTGACGCTGACGGTAATGTTACTATCTACAAAGCTTGACTTGTTGCGAAAGGTTTTCGACAAGTTCAAGGAGTTGACTACGATGAGACCTTCTCACCCGTAGCGATGCTTAAGTCCGTCTGAATCATGTTAGCAATTGCCACATTTTATGATAATGAAATTTGGCAAATGGATGTCAAAACTGCATTCCTTAATGTATGCCTTAAATAAGAGTTGTATATGATGCAACCAGAAGGTTTTGTCGATCCAAAAGGTGTTGACAAAGTGTGCAAGCTCCAGCGATCCATTTATGGATTGGTGCAAGCCTCTCGGAGTTGGAATATACGCTTTGATAGTGTGATCAAAGCATATGGTTTTATACAGACTTTTGGAGAAGCCTGTATTTACAAGAAAGTGAGTGGGAGTGAGGGAGTCCTGGATTAGGGGGTCTCCGGACAGTTGTGCTATATCCTTTGGCCGAATTGTTGGACTATGAAGATACGAGATTGAAGACTTCATCCCGTGTCCGGATGGGACTCTACTTGGCATGGAAGGCAAGCTAGGCAATACGGATATGTATATCTCCTCCTTTGTAACCGACCTTGTGTAACCCTAGCCCCCTCTAGTGTCTATATAAACCGGAGGGTTTTAGTCCATAGGACAACATACAATCATACTATAGGCTAGCTCCTAGGGTTTAGCCTCTTTGATCTCGTGGTAGATCAACTCTTGTAATACTCATATCATCAAGAACAATCAAGCAGGACATAGGGTATTACCTCCATCAAGAGGGCCCGAACCTGGGTAAACATCGTGTCTCCTGCCTCCTGTTACCATCCGCCTTAGACGCACAGTTCGGGACCCCCTACCCGAGAGCTGCCGGTTTTGACACCAACAGGGAGCTCCGTAGCATTTCTGATATTATATGTAGATGACATATTGTTGATCGGAAATGATACTAAATTTCTGAATAGCATAAAAGGATACTTGAATAAGAATTTTTCAATGAAAGACCCTGGTGAAGCTGCTTATATATTGGGCATCAAGATCTATAGAGATAGATCAAGACGCTTGATTGGACTTTCACAAAGCACATACTGCGGGCCAATTCGCTTGGCCATCTGGAGCAGGTTGAAAGCTACGCCCCTGGCCTTCAGGTCAGATTTGGAAACTTGAACTACACGGCCAACATCCGCGGAGACTTGATCTTTGATGGATTCAAGCCCATGCCGGACGCGTCGTACAGTCGCGACGAGCAAGACGTAACTCTGCTGTCGGACAGTGTTTGGGAGATTGCATCCGCAGCTACTCCGACCGTTAATCCGGAGCAAATCGCACCATCCGAGAGAGGAGGGATAGACCCCTCCATGGAGGCCGCACTCTCAGCGGTGATAGCACCAGATACTGACTTCACCCCTTTTGAGAGCCGCGTCGCCGAACCACTGGATTTATCCCCGGCCACAGACTCCGAGCCGCTCACATCTGTGCCCGTAGAATCCGAATGGGCGCCGATCATGGAGTTCACCTCTGCGAATATCTTTCAGCACTCACCTTTCGGAGATGTGCTAAATTCATTAAAGTCTCTCTCCCTGACAGGAGAACCTTGGCCGAACTATGTCCGGCTAGAATGGGATGCGGACGATGAAGAAATTCGCTACCGACCCACAACCCACTTAGTAGCCACTGTCGATGACTTAACCGACATGCTCGACTTCGACCCCGAAGACATTGATGGTATGGAAGACGATGAAGGAGATGAACCGGAACCACTGCCCACAGGGCGCTGGACCGCTACTTCATCACATGGCGTGTACATGGTGGATGCACCCAGAGAGGCAATGGTGAAGAGACAGTGGAGGATGCACCCTCCAAGCAACCCAAGTGCCGACCTCAGCGGCGCCGCTCTAAGTCCCTCCATAGCAAAAATAGCGATAACAGCGCAAGAGGAAATAATAGTCCACGCGACTCCGGAAGAAACGACAACTGCACCACCCCGGTGGCAGAACACGATCAAGATGCAAACTGCAAACATAGTACGGATCCGACGTCCGAACACGATGACGCCAAAGATAAGCCTCATCAATACCCGTCTAGGGAAGAAAACAGTCCGGACGAAGATGCACGCATCATCCTGGAAACACACTTGGAGCAAGAGAACCTCCGCAGAAGGCTTATTGCGACAGCGAGGAGCCTGAAGAAACAGAAGCAAAGGCTCAAGGTCGAACAAGATACGCTCAACAGCAAGTGGAACAAAGTAACAAAGTATGGTGGAAGTTACCATAAAAATAGCTATCCAAAGCGCAAGCTATGACCGGAATTCGATGATGAGGCCTTAGAGCCCATACAGCCGAAAAGTGATACGGCCAACCGGCCGGATCCACCACCCTGTGAACGCGATAGAGCGGCTAACAAAGTCGCGCATAAGTCAACACACGATCTACGTGAGAACTTGCGTCAAAAATCCGGCGCGACCAGATCTATCTATGGATCTAGGAAGCGCGCTATGGTACACAACCAACTCCGAATACTACGACTGTCCGAACACCATGGAGCATCCCAATACAGGGGTACCGCACACCCCTTATGTTTCACTTATGAGGTGCTGGATCACGAATTCCCGGAGGGATTCAAACCGGTGAACATAGAGGCGTACAACGGAACCACAGACCCTGGAGTCTGGATAGAGGACTTCATCCTGCATATTCATATGGCTTGTGGAGACGATCTCCATGCCATTAAATACTTGCCCCTCAAGCTTAAAGGGCCAGCTCGGCACTGGCTGAAAAGCAACCTTGAAAACTCAATTGGAAGTTGGGACGAGCTCGAGGACGCTTTTCGGTCCAATTTTCAAGGGACTTATGTCCGACCTCCGGATGCAGACGATTTAAGTCATATAATCCAATAGTCCGGAGAGTCCGGCCAAAAGCTTTGGAACTGGTTCCTCACCAAGAAGAACCAAATCGTCGACTGTCCGGACGCCTAAGCCTTAGCATCTTTTAAACACAGCGTCCGAGACGAATGGCTAGCCAGACACCTCGGTCAAGAAAAATCGAGAACAATGGCAGCCCTAACAAGCCTCATGACCCGCTTTTGCGTGGGCAAGGACAGCTGGTTGGCCCGTAGCAGCACCAGCGACCCAAGCACATCCGAAGTCAGGGATGGCAATGGTAAACCACGATGCAACAAAAACAAGCGTCGAAATAAAGAAGGTACCCCAGATAACACGACGGTAAACGCCGGATTCAGGGGCTCCCGAACAGGTCAACGGAAAAAGCCTTTCAAAGGCAGCAGAGAAGGACAATCTGGCCTAAACAAAATTCTTGACAAACTCTGTTAGATTCACGGCACCCCAGACAAACCTGCAAATCATACCCACCGAGAATGCTGGGTCTGCAAGCAGGCCTGTAAGCTAAACGCCGAACACAAAGGGGAAGAGACACTAAGCAAAGATGAGGATGAACCTCGCCATCAAAACGCCGGAGGACAGAAAAAGTTCCCTCCAGAGGTTAAAACAGTAAACGTGATCCATGTGACAAAGAGGAGAAGCAATCATGGACTCCGATGCACACGCGCCATAGAGCCCGTCACCCCTAGGTTCAACCCCTGGTTGGCCTGCTCGATCACTTTTGATTGTAGGGATCACGTTACAAATATCCGGTGCGAAGGACTGACGGCCTTGGTGTTAGACCCAATAATAAATGGGTACCATTTCACACGGGTCCTCATGGATGGCGGCAGTGATCTAAATCTGATATATTAGGACACAGTCCGCAAAATGGGGATAGACCCGACACAAATAAGCCACAGTAATACTACCTTCAAGGGAGTAATACCAGGCCAAGAGGCCCGCTATACGGGCTCTCTACTACTAGAGGTGATATTCGGTCCACCCGATAACTTCCGAAGCGAAACGTTAACTTTTCACATCGCTCCCTTCCGAAGTGATTATCAAGCACTACTCGAAAGGGCGGCTTTCGCTCGTTTTAACGCAATACAACATTATGCTTTTCACAAGCTCAAGATGCCCGGTCCACGTGGCATCATCATAGTTAGCAGAAATACTGAACGTTTTTACGTATGGAAGAGGACGCGGCGGCTCTAACAGCCGCGAACTAGACGGCCTCACCAACCAGAAAAAATGGCAGGTCGTCAAGACCACAGACACGGTTAGACGAATCCGGCATTCCATCATATATACATGAGATTGGTTTTTGAACCCTCATAAAACGATACCAGGGGCTTCCCGCATGTAATCAGGGCTAGCCCGGCTCAACAAGGCTTCTCTTGAATTTTGATAGTTCATTGACAATAACCAATTCTTCATTTTGGCACGGCAACTTTCACCTAAGTCCTTTCCTTTTGCAGATGACAAACGTGCTACACCCGTCCAGGACACGGCACAACGGAGACACAGGCACAGACATGCAGCAGGGGCCCGCCCAAAGGTTTCTTTTTAGATTAAGACCCTGCGTAAACCCTTTTTACTGTCTCTTGTTGCTCACATCCTCTGGATACTCCACACAACCGAGAAGGATGCTGGCGTTATTGGCATGTGGTCACGCCAGAATTTTTCACGTACCTGTACATATGGGGTTTCTTATTAAGGGCATTGTTTAGCCCGGTATATGTTATAAAGACCAACACCTTAGGGAGTGTTCGGCGTCGCGAGTTTGGCCCTATATGCTTCAGCTCCGAATCATGTCTTTGGTCAAATGTTGGGTTTGCCCGGCTCCCACATTTTGGTACCTTACGTTCCGTTATATCGGCTAAGGTTGCACTGGGAGAACTACTGTGATTGTGCCCTGGTTCATCCGGGTGAGCACCTCAGTACAGAAAGCCGAAAACTGACTGTCATTATATAGCGAGAGACTGGTCAACCACTCGATGACTCATCGGAATCTTCAAGATTCCTCCGCATTAACGAAGGGCCGTTTCCCGGTCATGTACGTACGCGACCCGTATTCGGACTAGCGCAGAAGTACCAGGGGCTATACAGTAGCCCCACTGTCAAACTCCTATGGCTAAGTGAAAGTGTTAAAGCAATATAGTCCGATTGCCTCGTTCGTTGCGCTATCACCTCCTTAACGGACCAAGACGTTGGATCAAGTGTGGACATGCATCTTTTGCGAACACCCCCGCATTATATGCGTGGGGGCGGAGGCCGACGACTGCAAACTTCAAGGTTATACACATGTATACATAAACGGCCACACAGGAGGCATCATAGTACTTTCGGGCAAAAGTATAAATACATCCTTGATAATTCAGTAAAACATTGTTTTTACAATGGGAATACATGTCACTGAAAAATAATATTCTTCGAGCACTGAGCCTCTATCGAACGAGTGCCTTCAAGAACTTCTTCAAAGTAGTGCTCGGCAAACACTCGGCCTACGGCCGAACCCTGTGTCGCAACAGTGGTGGCCTCCATCTCCGCCCAGTATGTCTTGACACGGGCAAAGGCCATCCGCGCACCTTCTATGCACGCTAATCTCTTTGCATCATCGATGCATGGAACGGCAGCAAGGGATTGTTGCACTAAGCTAAAGTAGCTATTCGGCCTTGGCCCTCCCAGCCACAGGTGATCCACAACGGACCTCATGGCAAGTCCGGACAACCTATGGAGCTCGGCCCAGTCGACCAATTGCTCATTCAACAACAGCGGACAGACTGGAGCGTGAAACTATGACCAGAACAGCTTTTCCACTTCGGGACCTTTCTGATCGTTGAAGTACTCGGCCGCATCAGCAGCACTTGCAGCCAAATCCACGTACGCGTCCACATAACTCCATAGCTGGTCCAGAGGTGCATACTTCGGATCTCCGAACTTAGTCCGCAACAAGAAGGGCTTCCCAGACACGATATCTGTAGCTTGATTCAGCTCCTCCTTCGTCGCTCTAACTTTGGAGCGGGATTCCTTGGCAGCCACCCGGGCCTTCTCCAGGTCCTTCGCGTTCGCCCGGTTTTCTTCTTCAAGAAGCCGGTAACGGTTAGCGGCATCTTTTAACTCTACAGCCATCTTAGCTATTTTTTCCTTGCTCTCGCAATGCGTGGCCTGTTCGTCCCTTAACTCTTCGGCCGCCTTTAAAGCGGCCACATTGCTTCTCCTTGCTTGCTCATTGGCTCGGGCAAGCTCCGCCCGAATGGTGTCCACGGTGGCAGCTCCATCTACAGTCACAACATATTAAAGATACTGGCATCATGCTACTCTTATTATGTGATGATCACGAGAAAAATCACTCACCCTGTGCCTCGTCAAGCCACTTGTTGACAAGCACAATGTCGGCATCTGCCGCATCAAGGTGCCGCTTTAGCTCGGAAAACCCATCAGTCCGGCTAGCCACCGGAGCTTCAGCCACCTACACTTAAACGCGGTCTGGTTATTACCTAGGACCATGATCCGCTATTTGCCGCCGTTTTCGACGACAACTAGAGTCTCAGGGGCTACCATCTGCATACGGCATATCTAACGTATGTGGTACTATTAAAAACATACATTATTTCACGTACCTCGAAGCCTTTCAGTAGACTCATAAAGGCTTCATGAAAACCGCTTTCAGCGGATGAAATCCTTTCAATTACTGTACCCATTAGCATACGATGCTCTTCCGAGACGGCAGCTTGCCCCAGAAGATCCTTCAGCGCGTCTGACCGCACACTGTACGGACGTCGCTCTCCTTAGGAGCCGGATACTGGGGACTCCGGGCAGCCAAAGGGTTATCCTCTGGCCCTAGTGGATCCGGAGATACCCTTCGTGACGACACTTCAAGGTCGCCCGCTTCTTGAGCTGGGGTGTCCAGGGGAGGCATTTCTCTCTCTATCATCTCCGAAAGAAGATCCCCCAAAGATGAACTCTGTCGAGAAGGGCTGCGATCCGGACTACAATTTATAATCATCGGTTATTGTCTTCGGAAGTAAGGTAGGATGTTTTCACTATTAAGTACTTTTCGATTACTTACAGCTCGGTAGAGGGCTGATCCCCGCACGGACATTGTGCGGCAAGAATACCCTCCGAGGCAGGACCCTCTGATGAAGATTTCTTCTCCCGTTTGGAAACCTTGGTTTCCAGATCTTCAGAGGTAGTCCTCTATAACGCCCGAGACCGATGTGCCAGGTGTCGTCCAGTTATTCGCTGTTGTTGCCTTGTCTTTGCTTGCGTGTCCTGCATTGCATATCATGTCATCATGTGCATTTCATTTGCATACATGTCCGTCTCATGCATCCGAGCATTTTCCCCGTTGTCCGTTTTGCATTCCGGCGCTCCGTTCTCCTCTGGTGGTCATTTCTACCTTCTTCTCATGTGTGGGGATTAAAAATTTCCGGATTGGACCGAGACTTGCCAAGCAGCCTTGATTTACTACCGGTAGACCGCCTGTCAAGTTTCGTACCATTTGGACTTCGTTTGATGCTCCAACGGTTAACCGAGGGACCGAGAAGGCCTCGTGTGTGTTGCAGCCCAACACCCCTCCAATTTGGCCCAAACCCCACCTAAACCCCCTCCATCATCTAGGGCGTTCGATCACGATCGCGTGGCCGAAAACCGCACCTCATTTGGACTCTCCTAGCTCCCTCTACCTATAAATATGTGCTCCCCTCCCAAAATTCGCGGATGAACCCTAGCCTTCCCCTTCCTCGCGCCGCCGGACATGTCCGTCCGCGCCGGACGCGTCCGCCGTCCACCTCGCTCCGACGAATCCCGTCGCGCCACGTCACCCCACCGCCGCCGCCAGCCTATCCCGAGCCGCCACCTCACTTCCCCTGCGCCCACTTCGCCGCCATCCTCCCGGGGCCCAGATCCGGCCCGCCCCGGGGCCGAACCGGGCCGCACCGGGCCCTCTCTCCGCCGCCGCTCGCCCCAGGCTGCCCGAAGCCGCGCCACCGCCACGAACTCCTTCGGCGCCCCAAGCCGCCCGCCGGCGGCGAGCCTCGCCGCACCAACCGCCGACGCCACCCTCTGCACCGCCGCCGCTGAAGCCCGGCGCGCCGCCAGCCGCCATTCCCCGCCGCGCCGCCCGCTGCCATGGCCTCCCCACGCCGCGGTTGCACCAGCTCCGGCCGCCAAAGCTCGTCCACGCCTCAGATCCAGCCATCCTCGCCAACTCCGGCCATTCTCCGGTGAGATCCGCCCGGGTGGATGAGATCCACCAGTTCCGGCATCCAAACGCCCGTCTCAGACCTGCACCGAGCCGTCCCGCACCGCTCCGTCCCGTTGACTTTCCCAGAGATTTCCATGTTTCATGTGCCCATGTTCATCATGTCGTAACTCTGCATCCGTAACTCCGTTTTGGGCGTGTAGCATATCAAAATGTTCGTCTCAGAGAGTACATCATTTCATCTCATTGCATCATTTTCATTTGAGCTCATCTCAATGCCCGAAATGCTGTTGGAAGAGAGCTATTTGAGTTAATTGTCAGATCTGCTGCTCCAATTAGATATTTGTCATTTTTGCCATGATTATTGTGTGCATGATATGCCCCTGAGCTCTACATGTGTTTTGTTATAGGCTTTGTCATCTATCCAGTGGTGCCATCCATGTATTTTTTTGATGTGTGTGGTGACTAGCACAAGCTTGCAAAGTGGTGCATTCGTTAATGCTGATTTCAGGGACTTAGCATTTCCACTAAGTCCTTGATCTGTTTATTTCATATGCCATATGTTCATGTTGTTTCCTAGTGATCCGTGCCTCTTTTGAGGTTGATCAGTAAGGATGATTTGTTAATCTTGTAGTGCTCTATCCATCCATGTCTTTGTTTGCAATTATGGAGCACCCTAGCTTGAGTCAATCGAGCTCTACTTTTGCTATTTCGTGAATCCGGGCAGATTGTCTACTTGTTAGCGATCTTGCCGAGGATGTTGTAGTTGATCCGTGCATGCTATGTTATTGTTCTTGCCATGTCTATCTTGTATAATATGTATTCTTGATGGGTGTATGCTTATATTGTCATGCCTTGCTCTGTAGTGAGTGCATCGAGCTCGTAAACATGCCTACTTGATAGCTGATTTGCATGCTCTAGTTTTTCTCTAAGTGTGAGAGTGATTATGTTTTTGACATGTTCACATGCTTGCAATTGTATTTTCTGATCCCTTTTGGCTCCAGGTCACTAAGGGACTTTTGTTAAGCTCTTTGAGTAGCTCCATGCCATGCCTTGCCTTGCCATGTTAAGTTCCTGTAGCATATAGTTTTCATGCTCCAAAGTGGGCTACCTGATCTGAAATTCCACGCAAGTGTTAATTTCACTAAGTCTGAGATCTGTTTACCAAATGCATTTTTGCCATGCTTGTTTGAACCTGTTAATGGATGAATTGGCCCTAGCTCAGTGTTCATCTTTTGTTAATCATCATGAATGGATCCCTTCCATGTATTTTGTTGCCATGTTTGAGTGCTGTAGCATGAGTATCTTGATGCATCTAGATGGCTACTTGCTGTTTATCGCAGACCGGTGCCATATTTGAATTGCTTGCCATTTCCAAACCGTAACTCCGATTCCAGTGATCTTTATATCGTTTTCAAGCGATTTCATCTCACCTTCCCAGTGGCACACTTGGATTTCCATGTTGAGGCCAGGTTCCATCTTTCCTTTGCAAATCATGCATATGCATCGCATCCCGCATCCCGCATATCGTATCATGTTCATGTGTTGGTTGTTTACTATGTTGTGTGCTTCTTTTCCGGTGTTTGCTTCTTTGGGTTGGTTCCGGTAACGTCGTGTTTGTGAGGACCCATTCGTCTACGTCTGTTTGTCTTCTTCATGGACTCGTTCTTCTTCCTTGCGGGATTTCAGGCAAGATGACCATACCCTCAAAATCACTTCTATCTTTGCTTGCTAGATGCTCGCGCTTTTGCTATGCCTATGCTACGATACCTACCACTTGCTTATCATGCCTCCCATATTGTTGAACCAAGCCTCTAACCCACCTTGTCCTAGCAAACCGTTGTTTGGCTATGTTACCGCTTTGCTCAGCCCCTCTTATAGCGTTGTTAGTTGCAGGTGAAGATTGAAGTTTGTTCCTTGTTGGAACATGGAGATGTTGTTCCTTGTTGGGAACATGTTTACTCGTTGGGATATCACAATATATCTTATTTAATTAATGCATCTATATACTTGGTAAAGGGTGGAAGGCTCGGCCTTATGCCTGGTGTTTTGTTCCACTCTTGCCGCCCTAGTTTCCGTCATATCGGTGTTATGTTTCCGGATTTTGCGTTCCTTACGCGGTTGGTTTATAATGGGAACCCCTTGACAGTTCGCTTTGAATAAAACTCCTCCATCAAGGCCCAACCTTGGTTTTACCTTCCGCCACCTAGCCTTTTCCCTTGGGAGTCGCGCATCCCGAGGGTCATCTTATTTTAACCCCCCCGGGCCAGTGCTTGTCTAAGTGTTGGTCCAACCCAGAGCACCGTGCGGGGCCGTCCCTTGGCAACTTGGGTTACGTTGGCTCCTGTATGCTTAGCTTATCCAGTGTGCCCTGAGAACGAGATATGTGCAGCTCCTATCAGGATGTCGGCGCATCAGGTGGTCTTGCTGGAGTTGTTTTACCATTGTCAAGGATGTCTTGTAGAACCGGGATACCGAGTCTGATCGGAATGTCTCGGGAGGAGGTCTATTCCTTCGTTGACCGTGAGAGCTTGTCATGGGCTAAGTTGGGACACCCCTGCAGGGATTTGAACTTTTGAAAGCTGTGCCCGCGGTTATGGGCAGATGGGAATTTGTTAACGTCCGGTTGTAGAAAACCTGAAGTTGACCTTAATTAAAAAGCAGCAACCGCGTGTGTAACCGTGATGGTCTCTTTCCGGCGGAGTCCAGGAAGTGAACACGATGTTGGAGTTATGCTTGACGTAGGTTGTTCTAGGATCACTTCTTGATCATACTTTCTCGAACGTGCTTTGCCTTCTCTTCTCGCTCTCATTTGCGTATGTTAGCCACCATATATGCTAGTCGCTTGCTGCAGCTCCACCTCATACCTTTACCTTACCCATAAGCTTAAATAGTCTTGATAGCGAGGGTGCGAGATTGCTGAGTCCCCGTGGCTCACAGATACTTCCAAAACCAGCTTGCAGGTGCCGATGAGCCCATGCAGAAGACGCAACCAAGCTCAGGAGGAGCTCGATGAAGATCTTGTCCTTTGTGTTGTTTCGTTCTAGTTGATCAGTAGAGGAGCCCAGTTGGGGTCGATCGGTGTCCTTGTCGCATTTGGGGTTCTTCTTTTATTTTGGTTCCGTAGTCGGACCTTGATTGTATATGGATGTTGTAATGCTTTATTCATGTAATTGTGTGAAGTGGCGATTGTAAGCCAACTATGTATCTCTTTCCCTTATGTAATACATGGGTTGTGTGAAGATTACCTCACTTGCGACATTGCTTTCAATGCGGTCATGCCTCTAAGTCGTGCTTCGACATGTGGGAGATATAGCCGCATCGAGGGCATTACAAGTTGGTATCAGAGCCATCCCCGACCTTAGGAGCCCCCACTGCTTGATCGAAGTAGCGGACGAGTTGAGTCTAGAAAAATGTTTTGAGTATTTAGGAATTATATATCGGAGAGTTTAGGAATTCTTTTTACCCCCCAGTCTCCTCATCGCTCTGGTAAGGCATCCTGACGTAGAGTTTTGACTATTCTCTTCTCAAATTTCACTAAATTTTTTTTAGGATCATGCGGGTATCTTGGAATCATTCCGATGGATTTGTGACGAGAACATTGTTCTTGGTGCCTCCTGTCATTTAGGGGTTGTGGCAGTGTCCCGGGGAGTTGAGCTCCAAGGTGTTGTCGTCACGATTTTATCGTTGCAGTTCTAGAATACATGAGTTTAGTACGCCGACATCGAAAATCTCTTTTATGCAGTTCGTTGGTGAGATAACCTCGACACCACCCAGTACTGGGGCGGGAGTTCGGGAGTATTGCCATAACTTGTATAACGGATGCTTTTCGAAGGTTGAGGTAGACGATTTCCGAAGGTTTCTTGGTTATGTGTTGAAGGATGGATACAGCTGGATGTAGGATTTGCTAGTTTTGGGTGAGATATTTTGCTTCCCCTGTATCCCCAACACCTGATTGCATAACCGGAAAATTTCGGGAGTTTATAAGTGGGAATTCAAGTAGCTCTTAGGATACCTTCCCGACGGATATATGATATGAAATTGGGGTTCGACGTCTAGTGGTCCGCTTATCCACGGTCGGTTTTACAGTGGTCTCGTTGTGTCTTAAGGAGTCCTTGGCTATGCCGACTCGGGGACGCTTCGTATGTCATGTGCACTGCCTTGTACATGATGGTGCTGTACGATCGAGCCCCTGTAGGCATCACCATGAAAACTTCGGACGAAATCTCTATCATATGTTTGTTCCGGCTTATTTCACAAGCCAATCCTTTGTTTTGGTTTGAGTTGTGGTACTCGAGTTTCTTCAAAGTCAAATGTTGATTCCATACCTTTTCCTAAGTGGTGTTCTCATATTCCTATGTGAATACCAATCCTTCATGATAATCGATATTGTCATGTCAATCCTCTTCTCAACCGGTGTGTTTCTCTTCAAGTGGATCCGATCACTTCAACATTGGCAAGATCAATTATCAGTTCCTCTCAACGATGTTTGTTTCATTCATTCCAAGCTGCCTTTTGTTTTTTCCCACCCGCCCACCTCTTTTTCCTCAAAGACTCATATTTCTTAATCAAATATTCATCTTATTGATGCGAGGCCTCTTCATTCCTTTTCCGTCAATGTTCTTATCCAGCGATTCTCATGAAGATTCTAACGGAGCCTCAAGGTCATCTTCCTTAATTCTTTTCTTCTCTAGTGGTTTCAATTCTAGCTTTCCTGTGTTGATCATATTCTTTTCCTTGCTTCGAATGCCTTCTCATACCGGTGCTCCTCATATTCATTCATTTCTCGCTATTCAATTGTTCCGGAGTGCTCAAGATATCTCGAAGATTTGTGTTTTCACTTTACATTCGTTCAACCTATTTCGAGGTTGTTATCTCATTCTAGCCATTTAATCCAACCGGTGCAATCCCCTCTGTTAAATCATTTCAACGGTGTTTCTTTTGAGTGGGCCCTAACCCACAAGTCTTTTACTAAGATCTTACCTGACTCTTTTCTTTTCCCGGAGCTATCCTCAATTTTTTCTCAAAGTTTGACGTAAGAATGAGTTATCATCAGTCAAAAGCCTTCTCCAAGACCGGTTAAATTCTTTTCATCGTTGGCTCAATCTCTTCGCTTTTAATTATTCCGGAGTGCCTCAATAATTCATGGTGGTGTTTCTCGTCGTAATTCTCAGATTTTGAAGACCGAAGAAGAATTTTTCCTCCATATCTTGCTCCATTCTCTCGAAGATTCACGGTGCTAGCTTTATGCCATTCTCTCTTAATCGTTTTCGGTTGTGAGAATTCTTTTCACCCTTCCGGAGCAATTAGAGAGTCTTCTCAGTTTGTTTATCCGGAGCCAATCATCTAAGATTTATTAATTCTAGATTTCAGCTCTCACCCTCCTAATTTTACCGGTGCATCGATCAAATATCCTCTAATTAGTGCATAATCTCTTCGTTCTCATGTATCTAAATTCCCTCAAGTATATTCTTTTGTTTTCCAATTATTCCCGATGATTTGTGTCTTTGCTACTTTCCTTTTCAATTCTTACGGTGGCCATTTAAGATTCTTCTTCCTTCATTTTCATATCAATTCATGCGTTGTTCCAACCCTACCGGTGGGTTGTTGGAGATCTTCCCAGGCCGTGCTATATCTATCTTAATCCTTTCTACGAGAATAAGTAGTATGCCAAATCCATTGATTGTCATCAATTTAATTGGTGAAGGATAAGCATAATATAATTCTTATTCTTGTTTCATCCAAGTGATTAATTCCTTATCCTGGAGGTGCATCATATCACATTCTGGGTTCGAGATGGTTTATCTTTTCTTTTCCCGGAGTTCCTAGCTCTCGCAATTACATCACCACGGAGATTCATTTAAATCATTGCAAGGCTTCAACCTTATTCTTTTCATCCTCCATTTCGATTGATCATTTCTTTTATTTCCGGAGTTCTCATGAAGGTTCTACATGATGGTTCATCAAGGATTTATATTCCTTCTCGAAGTGTTCATCGAGATTCTTTTCTAAGGAGCTCAAGCATTCTTCATCTTGCATCCGGAGTGCAATTCTTTCTTCCGTATCAATAGAGGTGGTATTATGTCATTCTTGATAATTTGAGTTCATGTTCCATGATTCACATGTTGTTAAGAATGACATATATTAAATCCATAAACATCTTCGCCAGAGCTATCTTGTGTCATGTTTCACCTAAAGGCTTTCCCTAAGGGTGGTTATTTAGGGTGCTTACCAATGACCCAATTTCTCCATTTATCCTCCTGGTGAAATAAGTTTTCCCGTCTCCTCATTCATATCAATCCAATTCTTTTCCCGTGAGTGGTAGGTGGTCACCTCATGATTTGAGATGTATTCCATAAGACCATATCAAGCTTATTCTTTTCGTCATTGGTTTTCCAGCAACTCAGTTCTAGCATTTGTTGTAAGCGTGCTCCTTCAAGATCTTGTTTCCCTTCGTTAATTCCATTCCGTTCTTAATTTTGTTCCGGAGGCTTTGTGATGTTGCACTCTTCAACCCCGGGCCAGTGCTCGTCTAAGCGTTGGTCCAACCCAGAGCACCGTGCGGGGCCGTCCCTTGGCAACTTGGGTTACATTGGCTCCCGTACGCTTAGCTTATCCGGTGTGCCCTGAGAACGAGATATGTGCAGCTCCTATCGGGATGTCGGCGCATCGGGTGGTCTTGCTGGACTTGTTTTACCATTGTTGAGGATGTCTTGTAGAACCGGGATAGCGAGTCTGATCGGAATGTCTCGGGAGGAGGTCTATTCCTTCGTTGACCGTGAGAGCTTGTCATGGGCTAAGTTGGGACACCCCTGCAGGGATTTGAACTTTTGAAAGACGTGCCCGCGGTTATGGGCAGATGGGAATTTGTTAAGGTCTAGTTGTAGAAAACCTGAAGTTGACATTAATTAAAAAGCATCAACCGCGTGTGTAACCGTGATGGTCTCTTTCCGGCGGAGTCCGGGAAGTGAACACGGTGTTGGAGTTATGCTTGACGTAGGTTGTTCTAGGATCACTTCTTGATCATACTTTCTCGAACGTGCTTTGCCTTCTCTTCTCGCTCTCATTTGCGTATGTTAGCCACCATATATGCTAGTCGCTTGCTGCAGCTCCACCTCATACCTTTACCTTACCCATAAGCTTAAATAGTCTTGATAGCGAGGGTGTGAGATTGCTGAGTCCCCGTGGCTCACAGATACTTCCAAAACCAGCTTGCAGGTGCCGATGAGCCCATGCAGAAGACGCAACCAAGCTCAGGAGGAGCTCGATGAAGATCTTGTCCTTTGTGTTGTTTCGTTCTAGTTGATCAGTAGAGGAGCCCCAGTTGGGGTCGATCGGGGTCCTTGTCGCATTTGGGGTTCTTCTTTTATTTTGGTTCCGTAGTCGGACCTTGATTGTATTTGGATGTTGTAATGCTTTATTCATGTAATTGTGTGAAGTGGCGATTGTAAGCCAACTATGTATCTCTTTCCCTTATGTAATACATGGGTTGTGTGAAGATTACCTCACTTGCAACATTGCTTTCAATGCGGTTATGCCTCTAAGTCGTGCTTCGACACGTGGGAGATATAGCCGCATCGAGGGCGTTACATCCTCTTCCTTCCCCGGGGAGAGAGAATGTCAGATTCTTCCCTTTGATCGTCCTCCCTCGCGGAGGTGCTCATTCCCCCGGCTGGAATAAGTAGCGAGTGAGGCCCGCTTTCGCGCTCTTTATTCCCCCCATCATCTTCCTTTGAGGACACTGGATAAGGCGCCGACTCGAGCATCTTGTACAGTACCGGATTGTCCAAGCCCTCAGGAAGGGGGGCCGAACACCTAATCATCATCGCCTTTGTTATCCAGTCCTGGTCAAAAGGCGGCTCTTTAGAATGATGCCATGATAAATAAAAGGACAATAGGTTCAGCATGGGATTACTTACTTGGGGAGCGGGGCGGTTGCAGCTCAGGCCCACGTCCTCGGTGGTGTCCGGACACTCTATTTGGGGTCCGAAGAACGATTTGTACATCTCTTCGTGCGTCATGCCGAGGAAATGTTGAATAGCACGCGGTCCTTCCGGGTTGAATTCCCACGTGCGAAGGGGCCAGCGTTTGCAAGGTTGGACTCGACGAACCAGCATAACTTGCATTACCATAACCAGACTGAAATCTCTCTCAAAGAGATCTCGGATACGGCTTTGCAGTATTGGCACATCCTTGGCTGGACCCCAGCTCATCCCCCTGCCGATCCATGACATTAGTTGCGGTGGGGGGCCCGAGCGAAAGGCGGGGGCAGCTACCCACTTGGCACTTTGGGGAGCTATGACGTAAAACCACTCCCGCTGCCACAATCCGGACACCTCTGGGAAGGAACCCTCTGGCCATGGAGCGTTAGTGATTTTGCTTATTAAAGCACCTCCGCACGCTGCGTGCTACCCCTCGATCATCTTTGGCTTCACATCGAAGGTCTTGAGCCACAGGCCGAAGTGAGGGGTAATGCGGAGGAAGGCCTCACATACGACAATAAATGACGAGATGTGAAGAATGGAATCCGGGGCCAAATCGTCGAAATCCAGCCCGTAATAGACCACAAGACCCCTAACAAAGGGATCTAGAGCGAGGCCTAGTCCTCGGAGGAAGTGGGAGATGAACACAACACTCTCGTTGGGTTCGGGAGTAGGGACGACCTACCCTCGGGCGGGCAGTGATACGTCTCCAACGTATCTATAATTTTTGATTGCTCCATGCTATATTATCTACTGTTTTGGACCATATTGGGCTTTATTTTCCACTTTTATATTATTTTTGGGACTAACCTATTAACCAGAGGCCCAACCCAGAATTGCTGTTTTTTTGCCTATTTTAGTGTTTCGGAGAAACAGAATATCAAACAGAGTCCAAACGGAATGAAACATTCGGGAACGTGATTTTCTCATCAGATAAGACCCAAGAGACTTGGACCCTCCGTCAAGAAAGCCACGAGGCGGTCACAAGGGTGGAGGGCACCCCCCTAGGGCGCGCCCCTACCTCGTGGGCCCCTCGAAGCTCCACCGACGTACTCCTTCCTCCTATATATACCTACGTACCCCCAAACGATCGGGGATGGAGCCAAAAACCTAATTCCACTGCCGCAACTTTCTGTATCCATGAGATCCCATCTTGGGTCCTGTTCCGGAGCTCCGTTGGAAGGGGAATCGATCACGGAGGGCTTCTACATCATCATCCAAGCCCCTCCGATGAAGTGTGAGTAGTTTACTTCAGACCTACGGGTCCATAGTTAGTAGCTAGATGGCTTCTTCTCTCTTTTTGGATCTCAATACAATGTTCTTCCCCTCTCTCGTGGAGATCTATTCGATGTAATCTTCTTTTTGCGGTGTGTTTGTTGAGACCGATGAATTGTGGGTTTATGATCATGTCTATCTATGAATAATATATGAATCTTCTATGAATTCATTTATGTATGATTGGTTATCTTTGCAAGTCTCTTTGAATTATTAGTTTGGTTTGGCCTACTAGATTGGTTTTTCTTGCCATGGGAGAAGTGCTTAGCTTTGGGTTCAATCTTGCGGTGTCCTTTCCTAGTGACAGAAGGGGCAGCAAGGCACGTATTGTATTGTTGCCATTGAGGATAACAAGATGGGGTTTTTATCATATTGCATGAAACTATCCCTCTACATCATGTCATCTTTCTTAAGGCGCTACTCTGTTTCTAAGTTAATACTCTAGATGCATGCTGGATAGCGGTCGATGAGTGGAGTAATAGTAGTAGATGCAGGCAGGAGTCGGTCTACTTGTCTCGGACGTGATGCCTATATACATGATCATACCTAGATATTCTCATAACTATGCTCAATTCTGTCAATTTCTCAACAGTAATTTGATCACCCACCGTAGAATACTTATGCTCTTGAGAGAAGCCACTCGTGAAACCTATGGCCCCCGGGTCTCTTTCTCATCATATCAATCTCCTTCACTTTATTATTGCTTTGCTTTTTTACTTTGCCTTTTACTTTTCACTTTGCATCTCTATACCAAAAATACAAAAAATATTATTTATCATCTCTATCAGATCTCACTTTCGTAAGTGACCGTGAAGGGATTGACAACCCCTAAGCGCATTGGTTGCGTTGAGCTATTGTTTTTGTGTAGGTACGAGGGACTCGCGCGTAGCCTCCTACTGGATTGATACCTTGGTTCTCAAAAACTGAGGGAAATACTTACGCTATTTTGCTGCATCATCCTCTCCTCTTCGGGGAAGTCCAACGCAGTGCTCAAGAGGTAGCAAGAAGAATTTCTGGCGCCGTTGCCGGGGAGGTTCGTGCAAGTCAAGATTTGACTCCCGACAACGAGCCATTTCTGGCGCCGTTGCCGGGGAGTCTACGCAAAAGTCAACATACCAAGTACCCATCACAATCTCTATCTCCCGGATTACATTATTTGCCATTTGCCTCTTGTTTTCCTCTCCCCCACTTCACCCTTGCCGTTTTATTCTCCCTCTCTCTCTCTCTATCCTCCCTCTCTTTCTCTATTTGCCTCTTTTTGCCCGTTTGCTTTTTGTTTGTTCGTGTGTTGGATTGCTTGTTTGCCGCGATGGCTCAAGATAATACTAAATAGTGTGACTTCACCAATACCAACAATAATGATTTCCTTAGCACTCCAATTGCTCCTCTTACCGATGCTGAATCTTGTGAAATTAATGCTGCTTTGCTGAATCTTGTCATGAAAGATCCGTTTTCCGGCCTTCCTAGTGAAGATGCCGCTACCCATCTTAATAGCTTCGTTGATTTGTGTGACATGCAAAAGAAGAAAGATGTCGATAATTGTCGGTGTACTAAAGTAGGGGTACCCTTAGTACCCCGAACTTGTGCACGGGCAGTCGCAGCGTCCCGCGGCAAGGCCTGCCAGGTCACCGCCAAGATCCTCCGTGGTCCCTTTGAAGACCATTCAAGAACAAAGTACTCAAGACAAGACCCCGGCAAGAGGAGCTTGCCGGGAAGAAGGCAAGACCCCGGCAAGAGGAGCTTGCCGGGAAGGCCATCAGAAGCATCCCAAGGCCCCGGCAAGAGGCGCTTGCCGGGAAGGCCATCCAAGGCATTCCAAGGAACTTGCTGCGGCGCGGTACGCGCCCCGACAAGGCCCGGTGAGCGACAAGCTCCCGAAAGCGACAAGTCGACGGCCGCGGCAAGGCGCTTGCCGCGGCAAGCCCCCACTCCACACCCGCGCTCCAGCACATCCACCCACGTGTCGCTCCGGGGCCCCTCCCAAGCGCACGTGGCAGGAGGCTGTGCAGCTAGGGGCGTGCGGTGGCACGCAGGCGCTGACAAGACAACCATCGTGGCAAGACGGTGGCGTCCCTAGCGGTCCCTTTCGGTGCTGTCTAGGCGACACAGACGGGCATTTAATGCGCTTGTCCCCTGTCGTCAGGGTTAGGTATGATAACACTGTAGCAGCTAGCTGTGCCTACTACAGCACCTAGCTGTGCCTACCCATGGCACCCTTTCCACTTTTGCCCTCCGTTGCCCTATGTCGGTAACCCCTTGAGCATATAAAAGGAGGCCCGGGGCAACGTAGGGGGGGGGTTCAGGAATTCAACACACTCACGCTCGATCTCGCTCCCGAGCTAGAAATCAATACCAATCCACAAAGCAGGAGTAGGGTTTTACGCATCCGTGCGGCCCGAACCTGGGTAAATCGCTCGCGTGCTTCGCTTCGATTTACTCCTCGCACGACCAAACCGCCCGCGTACTTCGCCTCGATCTGCTCTTTGCGCAACCTCCGCCCCCCGCCGAACCAAAAGGGACCCGGTCCGCCGGTCCCATAGGTGCCCGTGGATCAGAAACCCCGGCATCTCTGGCGCGCCAGGTAGGGGGCGTCGAAGTTGTGTGAATCAGATCCGGCATTCTTGCGGGCTAGATCTTCATCTTCTTCATCGATCTTCACCATCTTCATCAACATGCCGCCGAAGAAGAAAGTTTCGGAGGCAGCCGCTCCGTCCACGCCGAGCCACCCACCGCCGGAGCAAGCGGATGGTGGGGCAGGCGCCGGCGGAAGGGCACGCATCGACGAGGGAGCTCACGGTGCTGCCAGGTCCCAGGGCAAGGCTGCGCTGCCCATCGGCGGCGTGGCCGGCTCCCAGAACGACCGGGCACACTCCAAGACCTCGGCGTCCGGGCATGCACCGTGCCCATCTCAGGAGGCGCGGGACCGGCAGCGTCATGGTACCCACGGTACCATGCGCTCGCTGGATCCAGATCAAGCTGGTGGATCCCGGAGCGCCCAAGACCACCATGCGCGTCAACAAGCCGGCGCGAGCGAGACGCGGTCGCCTGGACGGGATACTGCTCCTTCTAACGTGGTTAGGAGTCCGAGCGTATCCCGCTCCTCGCACCGTTCGCTACCGCCGCCCGCCACCGCAGCGGAAGCTCTGGCGCGAGCTCAGCTGCTCCTAGACTACCCTCCAGCGGCGGACAAGATCGACGACTGGAGGGCCACTATCCAGAGTCTCATCGGTTTCGCCAACGGCGACACTCCTCGGCAGCCGACCACGTCGCAGCCGCAGCGAGTCAGCCAGGCACGAACCGGTGGTGACAAGACTGGTGGGGGTGCAACTACTGTGCACTCCCCACCCCGAAGGCCAAGATCACCGACTCGCCGGATCCACCTCGACAGCGACTCCACCGCGTCATCTGATCCCCGAGTTCGTCGCGATCAGCGCCAAGTTCTTCAAGAACGGCAGCGGGAAGACGCTCGTACTCGCATCGAGCGCCGGAGAGAAGCGTGACGTCAGTCAGACCAGCGCGCTGGGCCCTCTGTTGACATGCATGCGCCAGGGGAACCAGGCGACTTGCCGTACCCGGTAGGTTGCCCTGCGTTCACTCGTGAGCTGCGGCAAGTCTAGTGGCCCAGTACGAAGAACTTCAAGCCCGACGTACCAGAGAAGTACGACGGCAAGTTGCATCCGTCGGAGTTCCTCAGCATCTACACCATCGCGGTGCAGGCTGCTGGGGGGCGGGACGACAAGATCCTTGCCAACTACTTCCCGCTGGTACTCAAGCCCAACGTCAGGTCCTGGCTCATGCACTTGCCGGACAACTCCATATCCTCCTGGGCCGAGCTGTGCCATCAGTTTGTTGGCGCCTTCACAGGCGGCCACAAACCTCATGGCCAAGAAAGCGATCTTCATCTGCTCGTCCAGAAGGAAGGAGAGCCCCTGCGCCAGTACATCCAGAGGTTCAGCCGTGTTCACCACAACATCCCAAATATCCACCCCGCCGCGGTAATCAGCGCGTTCCATCAGAACGTGCGTAACCGCAGGATGCGGGAGGAGTTGGCGATGTGCAAGATTCGGGACGTCAGCGAGCTTTATGCCCTGGCCGACAGGTGTGCACGCGCTGAGGAGGGGAGGAAATTCCCCGGAGAAAGCACTGGAGCAGGAGGATCTGACAGTGAGGATGCCGCCCCGGCAAAGAGAAGCCGGCGGCGAAACAACAGGAAGAAGCAGAACAACGAGGTGCTGGTCGTTGAGCAGTCCGGCAATGAAGGTGACGCCACGAAGGCTACAGTTGGTAGATCCGGCAAGGAAGTTGCCGCGTGCATCAACTGTCAGGCTGTGGCGGTCGCCGACAAGCGGGACGGCTCCGGCAAGCAATACTGTAAGATTCACCGCACCAAGGGCCATGACCTCCAGAGCTGCAAGGTCGAGCAGCTCGTCCAGCAACAGAGGGCTGAGTACGAGCGGCGCGACAAGGAGAGAGCCCAAGGGGGTGCCGAGAAACCTGGCCAGAAGCGCACCGGCCAGGAAGGACACCGCGGCAAGGCCAAGCAGCGGCAAGGAGACAGACCTCCCCGCGGTCGCGACAACGACGAAGACGACGGTGAGGATGAAGACATGGATGACGTTGAGACCAGTGAGCAGGAGTTTCAGAAAGCCACAGAGGTCTTGGGGGTTGACGGGGGTGCTTCCCTGCATACCTCGCACCGCCAACTCAAACAGTGGGTGCGGGAAGTCAATGCAGCGGAACCACCCATCGAATCGCGCAAGCTTCTGAAGTGGTCCAGCACGCCTATCATCTTTGACATTGAGGACCACCCTGATCGCACAACCGCGGTCGGGTGTCTGCCAATGTTGGTTTCACCAACCATCCGCAACCTCAAGGTCACCAAGATGCTAGTCGACGGCGGGGCCGGCTTAAACCTGATCTCCTCCGCTGTGCTCCGAAAACTCCAGATCCCTGACGGCGAGCTCGAAGAGACCGGCACATTCCAAGGAATCAACCCGGGAAGGAGCAAGCCGAAGGGGAAGGTCACGCTGCCGGTAACATTCGGCAGCGAGTTAAACTTCAGGACTGAGAGGGTCACGTTCGACGTTGCCGATATCCCGTTGCCTTACAATGGGATACTTGGCCGTCCAGCACTCGCCAAGTTCATGGCGGCCTCTCACTACGCGTATAACGTGCTGAAGATGCTAGGCCCGATAAGCGTCATTTCTGTCCCTGGCGACAAGAAGGACGCTCTTATCTGTGCCGACAAGATCTACCGGGAAGCAGCAGCCATGGCAGACCGCGATCCACTTGCCGCTGAAGCTCCCGGGACCAAGAAGACCAAGTCCAGCAAGAGTTCTGGTGCCTACTCCGGCACGCGCACCTCTTCGGAGTGCTGCGCTGCCGTCGGGGACGCACCGTCGAGCTCCACCGGCAAGAAGACCAAGTCCGGCAAGAGCTCTGGTGCCCACTCCGGCAAGCGCACCTCTTCGGAGTGCTGCGCTGCCATCGAGGACGCACCATCGAGCTCCACCGGCAAGAAGACCCAGTCCGGCAAGAGCTCTGGTACCCACTCCGGCAAGCGCACCTCTTCGGAGTGCTGCGCTGCCGTCGAGGACGCACCATCGAGCTCCACCGGCAAGAAGACCCAGTCCGGCAGAAGCTCTGATGCCCACTCCGGCAAGCGCGCCTCTTCGGAGTGCTGCGCTACCGTCGAGGATGCACCATCGAGCTCCACCAGCAAGCACAAGAAGACGATGGCGGCTCCGCCAGAGACGAAGAAGGTTCCCGCCAAGGAGGATGGCACTGGTGGTACCTTTACCATCAGTGCCGCGCTTGATCCTAAATAGGAAGGCGTGCTCGTTGCTTTCCTATGGGCGAATGTCGACGTGTTTGCATGGCAACCGTCTGACATCCCCGGTGTTCCCAGGAAAGTGATTGAGCACCACCTTGCCGTTTGTCCTCATGCGCGGCCCGTCAAGCAGAAAGTCCGGAAGCAGGCGGTGGAGCGCCAAGAATTCATTGCGGAGGAAATCAAGAAACTGGAAGCAGCAGGCCTCGTCAGAGGAGTGCTCCATCCCACGTGGTTGGCCAATCCTGTAGTCGTGCGCAAGGCAAACGGGAAATGGAGGCTTTGCATCGATTTCACCGATGTTAACAAAGCTTGTCACAAAGACCCATTTCCTTTGCCGCGCACTGACCAGATTGTTGACTCCACAGCTGGGTGTGATTTGCTTTCATTTCTTGATGCATACTCCGGGTATCATCAGATCTTCATGGCAGAGGAGGATGAAGAGAAGACCGCATTTATTACTCCATGTGGCACGTACTATTTCGTACGGATGCCTTTCGGATTAAAGAATGCTGGTTCAACATTTGCAAGAGTAGTCCATATTGCTCTTGAGCCACAAATACACAGAAATGTGGAAGCCTACATGGATGATATAGTGGTCAAGAGCAAGGACGGAGCAACCCTGATCCAAGACTTGGACGAGACTTTTGCAAATCTGCGCAAGATCAGCCTCAAGCTCAACCCAGAGAAGTGTGTGTTTGGAGTTCCCTCCGGCAAGCTTCTCGGGTTCTTCGTGTCTCAGCGGGGGATTGAAGCCAATCCCGACAAGATCAAGGCCATTGAGCAGATTGAAGCACCGAAGCGCGTCAAGGATGTACATAAACTTGCCGGTTGTGTGGCTGCTCTCAGCAGGTTCATCTCTCGGTCTGCTGAGCGCGCCCTGCCATTTTTCAAAATATTGAAAAAAGCAGGTCCAATGAAATGGACTCCGGAAGCGGAGGCTGCGCTGCAAGACCTGAAGAGATACCTGTCCTCCCCTCCAATACTTGTCGCGCCTAAACCACAAGAGAAGTTGCTGCTGTACATAGCGGCAACCAATCAAGTGGTTAGTGCTGCGTTAGTGGCAGAGAGGGAGGCGGATGACGAGCCAGCAACCGCGGCAAGCGCATCCAGCGACAAGCAGGGGGCTTCCCCGACAAGCTCTGGTCCCGACAAAGATGAACCCGCGCTGATACACGAGGAGATACGGAAGAAAATGGTGCAGCGCCCAGTTTACTTTGTCAGTTCCGTCTTGCAGGGGGCTAGGTCAAGGTACTCTGGTGTGCAGAAACTGCTTTTCGGCCTTCTCATGGCCTCGAGAAAGCTGCGCCATTACTTCCAAGCACATGAGATCATAGTGGTCACTCGCTTTCCGCTGAAGAGGATACTGCAGAATCCCGAAGCGACCGGCAGGATTGTTGAGTGGGCACTGGAACTGTCAAGCTTTGGTCTCAAGTTTGAAAGCACTTCAACTATCCAGAGCAGAGCATTGGCAGAATTCATAGCGGAATGGACGCCAACTCCGGACGAAGAAATTCCGGAGACGAGCATCCCCGACAAAGAAGCGAGCAAAGAGTGGCTGATGTACTTTGATGGTGCCTTCTCGCTGCAAGGCGCCGGCGCTGGTGTGCTGCTTATCGCGCCCACCGGAGAGCACCTCAAGTACATAGTCCAGATGCACTTTCCCAAGGAGCAAGCAACAAACAATACTGCAGAGTATGAGGGATTGCTTGCCGGTCTCAGGATCGCGGCAGACCTTGGGATTAAGAAGCTCGTTGTCAGGGGTGACTCACAGCTTGTCTTCCGCCAAGTAAACAAGAATTATCATAGTCCATTGATGGAAGCTTACGTCGACGAAGTGAGAAAGCTAGAAGAGCGCTTTGACGGCCTACAAATGGAGCACGTTCCGAGAACTCAGAACGCCATTGCAGATGGCCTGTCGAAGTGCGCCGCACTTAAGTTACCTGTGGAACCAGGGACCTTTGTGCTCAAGCTGACTCAACCGTCCGTGACACCATCAACTGGACAAAGCAAGAAGAGGAAGTTGATTCCTGGTGACTACCTGCCGGCAGAGCTTCCCGAAGCCGCCGCCAAGAAGGTCCCCAAGATTAACACCGAAGGCGCTGAGGAGCAGTCTGCTCCGGCAAGCCCTAGGGCTTGTTCCGTTGAAGCAAAAGCTCCCGGCAAGCTTGTCGCGGAATGTCACGCTCCGGCAGAGACACAGCTTCTCGCCGTAGAAGCAGATATCCCCGCAGCAACCTCCAAGATCAACGCCAAGAGCGCCGGGGAGCCAGATGCTCCGGCAAGCCCTAGGGTTTGTTCCGTTGAAGCTGAAGCTCCCGGCAAGCTTGTCGCGGAACGTCAAGCTCGGGCAGAGACACAGCTTCTCGCCGTAGAAGCGGATGTTCCCGCGGCAGCAGAGTCGCCTTTAGTCCTTGTTGTCGAGCCACAGGCTCCAACATGGGCGCAGCAGATTGTCCATTTCCTTCAGACAGGAGAACTTCCCGAAGAGCAAGAAGAAGCCGAAAGAGTAGCCCGGCAGTCAAGTATGTACCAGTTCGTCGACAAGACGCTGTACAGAAGAAGACTCAACGGTGTGAAATTGAGGTGCATTCCCCGGGAAGACGGACAGAAGCTGTTGGCAGAGATACACGGAGGCATATGTGGTCACCACATTGGCGCAAGAGCACTCGTCGGCAAAGCATTCCGGCAAGGTTTCTTCTGGCCAACAGCCCTCCAGGATGCAACTACACAAGTAACCAAGTGTGAAGCGTGCCAGTTCCATTCCAAGCAGATACACCAGCCAGCTCAAGCTCTCCAGACGATCCCTTTATCCTGGCCCTTTTCGGTCTGGGGGCTCGACATCCTCGGACCCTTCCCCCGAGCTGTCGGGGGCTTTGAGTACTTGTACGTCGCAATCGACAAGTTCACAAAGTGGCCGGAAGTGGAACCAGTGAGGAAGGTGACCGCACAGTCAGCCGTCAAGTTCTTCAGGTCGATTGTTTGCCGCTTTGGGATCCCTAACCGGATAATCACCGACAACGGCACACAGTTCACGAGCCACGCCTTCATCCAGTACATCCAAGATCTCGGCGCCAAAGTCTGCTTCGCTTCTGTTGCTCACCCAAAAAGCAACGGTCAAGTGGAGAGAGCGAACGCCGAGGTGCTGCGCGGGCTCAAGACCAGAACTTTCGACAGGCTGCACAAGTGCGGAAGAAACTGGATCGAGGAGCTACCGGTGGTTCTTTGGTCGATCAGAACGACGCCAAATCGAGCCACTGGACAGACACCCTTTGCTCTAGTCTATGGAGCAGAGGCAGTTACCCCCACGGAACTCGTATACGGGTCACCTCGAGTGCTCGCTTACGATGAGCTTGAGCAAGAGCGGCTGCGGCAAGATGACGCGCTGCTCCTTGAGGAAGATCGTCTCCAGGCTGCTGTGCGAGCTGCTCGCTACCAGCAAGCTCTGCGCCGCTACCACAGCCGCAGAGTCAATGCCAGGAGTCTCGAGGAAGGCGACCTTGTTCTTCGGCGCGTTCAGTCGGCCAAGAATTCCAACAAGTTGACGCCGAAGTGGGAAGGCCCTTACCGGGTGAAACGAGTCACAAGGCCTGGTGCTGTCCGCCTTGAGACCGAAGATGGCATTCCAGTGAGCAACTCCTGGAACATCGAGCATCTTCGTAAGTTTTACCCGTAAGGCGCGGTTGTCGGACCCCGTCCGGCAACCACCTTTCTGTACGAGTCTTGCCGCTGTTGCATGTAAACCTCTGTACAGAGCCAGGCGCAGACCTTGAGCACCAGAAAATGAAGCGCTGCATACCCCGGGGGCTATAGCATGCATGCTAGGTTGAGTCTGAGTCTCGTCCTTGGTTAGAGTCGATAGTCCCTAACAGCGGCTAACCCCTAGCTTAGAGGTCGAGTGTCCGTCCCTTTTCTTTTCCTTCGTTCGCAGGGCTCGCACGTCTTGGCCAGACCACCTGGAGACGAAAAGGAGAAGAAGGGCGCGCCGGCACCCGGGCCCCGGCAAGAACGCCGGGGGCTGCGAATGCCAAGATGTCACCCCCGGCAAGCCAGAGTTGCCGGGGGCTGCGATATCAGATAAGTTTTCCATCCCTCTTCATGCATCCTCTTATGGACTGGGGAATGTGAAACCGCGTTTCTTCCCATAAACTGCCGTGCTCCCCCGACTCTAGGCCCTGGAGCGCGTTCCCGAGGCCAAGTTTGGTCGTAGCCGCGACAGCAAAGGGATGAAACGAGGATGCCGCACCCACCTCGTTCCCGCCTCCGTCAAAGGCGTGAGAGCGGTCGAAGCGACGTGGGAAGGCGGCAGGGCCTGTTGCCGGGAATGTCTGTCCGAGGGATACTAAGGAGTTGTTCCTTGGCATGGGTTCAACCCGCAAGGCAAATAACCCGGCAAACATCCCCTCTTCATTAAAAAACATCCCATACAGGTACAGTCCATAGAGGATGAAAAACATGAAAGAGAGGATTACAGGTTTTAGATACAGCTAAGGCCCGAAGGCTTACAATTAAAAAGATAAGGTGCCCGTAATCCCTTTCCTGTCCCTCTCTTCAGGAGGTAGGTCAAGGAGGCGAAAAGGGGAAAGGGGCGCCAAGGCGAGCTACAGGTGCCAGAAGACACCAAGAGAACATCCCGGGGGCCGGACGGTGATGGCGACGCCGGGAGAAGGGTGCGAAGGAGGGGCGGCAGGACGTCGGCACACTGTCGAGGGCACCACGCCCTCGTACTCCGACCTGACGGCCTTGTCGCCAGCCCTCTTCCCCTTCCGTGGCCTCCCTACGCCAGCCGCCCAAGGAGACGCCCCCGGGGAGTTCAAGAAGCCGGCGCCGCGGATGGTAGGGTCGCCGGTGCCGCACGAGACGGCGCCCGACACCTAGTCGGAGCCGCCGTCCTGTCACCCGCCACCCTCACCATCACTGCCGCTCTCCTCCTCGTCACTCTCGCTCGAGGAGGAGCCTTCGCTATCGGAGGAGCTGTCCATGCAGCACTTCGCCCGGGTGCCGAAGCACCCGAAGACCTTGACAGAGAGGAGATCGCCCTCCATCAGCTTAAAATGGAGGGTGAACCCCTCCATCAGGCTGTGGATGCGGGCGAACGTCTTCCACCCTCGATCGAGATACATCACACTAGGGGCTGGGAACACCACGCGGACTCGCGTGCCGCTGATCCCACAGCCCCTCATGTGTAATCTCAGAGTTTCGGGCGGGTCCGACTCCATCACGCTCGCGAACGGAGCTGGAAGCCGGAGGCGACGACGAGGCGCCCGGCGTAGCTTGACGAAGAACTCGCAAGGGTTGTCCCCTATATGGACCACCGCGGGGGGAGAGGCCGCCGGCGGGGGCGAAGCTGGCGCGTCACCCCGTCCGCCTCTCCCCCGAGCGCCTCGACCTCGTCCTCGACCTCGTCCACGACCTCGCCCCCTCCCTCTTCCCCTTATGGCTGGCTCTGCCACCATGAGCGAGGAAGAGGGGAGGGTGCGCTGTCTGGCGGCGACCCTTGCCGCCACCGATGAAGGCCCAGGATTCCCTTTCTCCATGGCGAATGAGAGAAAGGGGAGCAGAAGCTGAAGAAAGGAGGAGACGAGAGGGTGCAGGCTTCGGTGCTCCCTTCCTGCTCCTTATAAAGGAGCGAAGTGGGAGCCCAGCCGCCCCACTCGGCGAATCAAGGCACGGGAAGAGCAGGGAGGCGGGCCGACCCGCCCCCTCTGCTCGCAACGGCCCAGGTTCCCGCTCCCGCCGTCCGCGATCCCAAGTGCATGGGAGCCGCGTGGCGGAGATGCAGAACTGAGGCGACGGATGGGGCGGCCTCGCCCTACCCCGTAATCTCGGCGAGTGGGCGCTTTGAAAACCGCACACCGGCCCCGTCCAGTAAATGCGCCATGCCCCCAAGCCTATCTCCGCTTGGAGAAGAGGGCGTGGGCCGTTCCCCTTCATCATGGCTTGACGCACGCTCGCGGGGCTCAGCCCCGCGCGCCCGCGCCGCCCACGTCACCCACGATGCCGCGTTTGACGCGTGCCGTTCCGGGCATGCGCGATGGAAGCGGAGGGACGTGCGGCATGACCTAGGCCGCGCGTGCCCGTGCACTATTTTGGGCCTGACCCAACAGCGCTCGGCACCGTGTCTGGCCCAGGCCCGGGGGCTCCTGTCGGTGTACTAAAGTAGGGGTACCCTTAGTACCCCGAACTTGTGCACGGGCAGTCGCAGCGTCCCGCGGCAAGGCCTGCCAGGTCACCGCCAAGATCCTCCGTGGTCCCTTTGAAGACCATTCAAGAACAAAGTACTCAAGACAAGACCTCGGCAAGAGGAGCTTGCCGGGAAGAAGGCAAGACCCCGGCAAGAGGAGCTTGCCGGGAAGGCCATCAGAAGCATCCCAAGGCCCCGGCAAGAGGCGCTTGCCGAGAAGGCCATCCAAGGCATTCCAAGGAACTTGCCGCGGCGCGCTACGCGCCCCGACAAGGCCCGGTGAGCGACAAGCTCCCGGAAGCGACAAGTCGACGGCCGCGGCAAGGCGCTTGCCGCGGCAAGCCCCCACTCCACACCCGCGCTCCAGCACATCCACCCACGTGTCGCTCCGGGGCCCCTCCCAAGCGCACGTGGCAGGAGGCTGTGCAGCTAGGGGCGTGCGGTGGCACGCAGGCGCTGACAAGACAACCATCGTGGCAAGACGGTGGCGTCCCTAGCGGTCCCTTTCGGTGCTGTCTAGGCGACACAGACGGGCATTTAATGCCCTTGTCCCCTGCCGTCAGGGTTAGGTATGATAACACTGTAGCAGCTAGCTGTGCCTACTACAGCACCTAGCTGTGCCTATCCACGGCACCCTTTCCACTTTTGCCCTCCGTTGCCCTATGTCGGTAACCCCTTGAGCATATAAAAGGAGGCCCGGGGCAACGTAGGGGGGGTTCAGCAATTCCACACACTCACGCTCGATCTCGCTCCTGAGCTAGAAATCAATACCAATCCACAAAGCAGGAGTAGGGTTTTACGCATCCGTGCGGCCCGAACCTGGGTAAATCGCTCGCGTGCTTCGCTTCGATTTACTCCTCGCACGACCAAACCGCCCGCGTACTTCGCCTCGATCTGCTCTTTGCGCAACCTCCGCCCCCCGCCGAACCAAAAGGGACCCGGTCCGCCGGTCCCATAGGTGCCCGTGGATCAAAAACCCCGGCAATAATGATTTTGCTAAATTGAAGCTATTTCCTTTTCGCTTAGAGATCGTGCTAAAGCTTGGTTTTCATCTTTGCCTAAAAATAGTATTGATTCATGGAACAAGTGCAAAGATGCTTTTATCTCTAAGTATTTTCCTCCCGCTAAGATCATCTCTCTTAGAAACAATATTATTAATTTTAAACAACTTGATCATGAACATGTTGCACAAGCTTGGGAGAGAATGAAATTAATACGTAATTGCCCTACTCATGGTTTGAATTTGTGGATGATTATACAAAAATTTTATGCCGGATTGAATTTTGCTTCTAGAAATCTTTTAGATTCGGCCGCGGGAGGCACTTTTATGGAAATCACTTTAGGAGATGCTACTAAACTCCTAGATAATATTATGGTTAATTATTCTCAATGGCACACTGAAAGATCCACTAATAAAAAAGTGCATGCGATAGAAGAAATTAATGTTTTGAGTGGAAAGATGGAAGAACTTATGAAATTATTTGCTACTAAGAGTGTTTCTTCTGATCCTAATGATATGCCTTTCTCTACTTTGATTGAGAATAATAATGAATCTATGGATGTGAATTTTGTTGGTAGGAATAATTTTGGTAACAACGCGTATAGAGGGAATTTTAATCCTAGGCCTTATCCCAGTAATCCTTCTAATAATTATGGAAATTCCTACAACAACTCTTATGGAAATTTTAATAAGATGCCCTCTGAATTTGAGAGTAGTGTTAAAGAGTTTATGAATTCACAAAAGAATTTTAATACTTTGCTTGAAGAGAAATTCCTTAAAGTTGATGATTTGGCTAGGAACGTTGATAGAATTTCTCTTGAGGTTGATTCTTTAAAGCTTAGATCTATTCCTCCTAAACATGATATCAATGAGTCTCTCAAAGCCATGAGAATTTACATTGATGAGTGCAAGGAAAGAACCGCTAGGACGCGTGCTATGAAAGATGCCTTTATTAAAGCGTGTTCTTCCAATTCCTATGAAAATCAAGATGAAGATCTAAAAGTTATTGATGTGTCTCCTATTAAATCTTTGTTTTGAAATATAAATCTTGATGAAACTGAATATGATCCACCCTTACCTAGAAGGTGTTCTAAGAATTCGGAGTATTTAGATCTTGATGATGAAATTGATAAAAGTGGGATTAAAAGAAATAAAACCTTAGATGTTGCTAAACCCACTATATTGGATTTCAAGGAATTTAATTATGAAAATTGCTCTTTAATTGATTGTATTTCCTTTTTGCAATCCTTGCTAAATTCTCCTCATGCTTATAGTCAAAATAAAGCCTTTACCGAACATATCATTGATGCCTTGATGCAAACTTATGAAGAAAAACTTAAGTTGAAAGTTTCTATCACTAGAAAACTTTATGGTGAGTGGGAACCTAATATTAAAATTAAAATTAAAGATTATGAGTTTTATGCTTTGTGTGATTTGGGTGCTAGTGTCTCTACTATTCCCAAAACTTTGTGTGATTTGCTAGATTTCCGTGATTTTGATGATTGCTCTCTAAACTTGCATCTTGCGGATTCCACTATTAAGAAACCTATGGGAAGAATTAATGATGTTCTTATTGTTTCAAATAGGAATTATGTGCCCGTAGATTTTATCATTCTTGACAAAGATTGCAATCCTTCTTGCCCTATTATTCTCGGTAGACCTTTCCTTAGAACGGTTGGTGCAATTATTGATATGAAGGAAGGGAATATTAGATTTCAATTTCCATTAAAAAAGGGCATGGAACACTTCCCTAGAAATAAAATAAAATTTCCATATGAATCTATCATGAGAGCCACTTATGGATTACCTACCAAAGATGGCAATACCTAGATCTATCCTTGCTTGTTACGCCTAGCTAGGGGCGTTAAACGATAGCGCTTGTTGGGAGGCAACCCAATTTTATTTTTATTCCTTGATTTTTTTTTCTCCTGTTTAGTAATAAATAATTTATCTAGCCTCTGTTTTGGTTGTGTTTTTTGTGTTTAATTAGTGTTTGTGCCAAGTAGAACCGTTGGGAAGACTTGGGGAAAGTCTTGTTGAACTTGCTGTAAAAAACAGAAACCTTAGCGCTCACGAGAACTGCTGTAATTTTTATTTGTAATGTTATATTTAGTTAATTATTTTTGAATATGAGTAATAGATAAATTCCTCACGTCCAGCAATTTATTTTAGAATTTTTGGGGTTCCAGATCTTGCGCTAGCTACAGATTACTACAGACTGTTCTGCTTTTGACAGATTCTGTTTTTTCGTGTGTTGTTTGCTTATTTTGATGAATCTATGGCTAGTAAAATAGTTTATAAACCATAGAGAAGTTGGAATACAGTAGGTTTAACACCAATATAAATAAATAATGAGTTCATTTCAGTACCTTGAAGTGGTCTTTTGTTTTCCTTCGCTAACGGAGCTCATGAGATTTTCTACTTTAAGTTTTGTGTTGTGAAGTTCTCAAGTTTTGGGTAAAGATTTGATGGATTATGGAACAAGGAGTGGCAAGAGCCTAAGATTGGGGATGCCCATGGCACCCCCAAGATAATCTAAGGACACCTAAAAGCCAAAGCTTGGGGATGCCCCGGAAGGCATCCCCTCTTTCGTCTACTTCTATCGGTAACTTTACTTGGAGCTATATTTTTATTCACCACATGATATATGTTTTGCTTGGAGCGTCTTTTATGATTTGAGTCTTTGCTTGTTAGTCTACCACAATCATCCTTGCTGTACACACCTTTTAAGAGAGCCATACATAATTTGGAATTTGATAGAATACTCTATGTGCTTCACTTATATCTTTTGAGCTTTATAGTTTTGCTCTAGTGCTTCACTTATATCTTTTAGAGCACGGTGGTGGATTTGTTTCATAGAAACTATTGATCTCTCATGCTTCACTTAGATTATTTTGAGAGTCTTAATAGCATGGTAATTTGCTTAAAATCCTAATATGCTTGGTGTGCAAGATTAATAATGAAACTTTCTTATGAGTGTGTTAAATACTAAGAAAAGTTTGATGCTTGATGATTGTTTTGAGATATGGAGGTAATAATATCAAAGTCATGCTAGTTGAGTAGTTGTGAAATTGAGAAATACTTGTGTTGAAGTTTGCAAGTCCCGTAGCATGCAGGTATGGTAAATGTTATGCAACAAATTTGAAACATGAGGTGTTATTTGATTGTCTTCCTTATGAGTGGCGGTCGGGGACGAGCGATGGTCTTTTCCTACCAATCTATCCCCCTAGGAGCATGCGCATAGTGCCGAGGTTTTTGATGACTTGTAGATTTTTGCAATAAGTATGTGAGTTCTTTATGACTAATGTTGAGTCCATGGATTATACGCACTCTCACCCTCCCATCCTTTCTAGCCTCTTCGGTACCGTGCATTACCCTTTCTCACATTGAGAGTTGGCGCAAACTTCGCCGGTGCATCCAAACCCCGTGATATGATACGCTCTTTCACACATAAACCTCCTTATATCTTCCTCAAAATAGCCACCATACCAACCTATTATGGCATTTCCATAGCCATTCCGAGATATATTGCCATGCAACTTTCCATCATTCCGTTCATCATGACACATTCATCATTGTCATATTGCTTAGCATGATCATGTAGTTGACATAGTATTTGTGGTAAAGCCACCATCCATAATTCTTTCATACATGTCACTCTTGGTTCATTGCATATCCCGGTACACCGCTGGAATCATTCATATAGAGTCATCTTTGTTCTAGTATCGAGTTGTAATCATTGAGTTGTAAATAAATAGAAGTGCGATGATCATCATTATTAGAGCATTGTCCCAAGTGAGGAATAAACAAAAAAAAGAGAAAGGCCATAAAAAGAGAAGGCCCAAAAAAATGAGAGAAAAAGAGAGAAGGGACAATGTTACTATCCTTTTACCACACTTGTGCTTCAAAGTAGCACCATGATCTTCATAGTAGAGAGTCTCTCATGTTATCACTTTCATATACTAGTGGGAATTTTTCATTATAGAACTTGGCTTGTATATTCCAACAATGGGCCTCCTCAAGTGCCCTAGGTCTTCGTGAGCAAGCAAGTTGGATGCACACCCACTAGTTTCTTTTGTTGGGCTTTCATACATTTATAGCTCTAGTGCATCCGTTGCATGGCAATCCCTACTCCTTGCATTAACATCAATCGGTGGGCATCTCCATAGCCCATTGATTAGCCTCATTGATGTGAGACTTTCTCCTTTTTTGTCTTCTCCACATAACCCCCTTCATTATATTATATTCCACCCATAGTTCTATGTCCATGGCTCGCGCTCATATATTGCGTGAAAGTTTATAGGTTTGAGATTACTAAAGTATGAAACAATTGCTTGGCTTGTCATCGGGGTTGTCCATGATGAGAGCATTATTGTGTGACGAAAATGAAACATGACTAAACTATATGATTTTGTAGGGATGAACTTTCTTTGGCCATGTTATTTTGAGAAGACATAATTGCTTAGTTAGTATGCTTGAAGTATTATCATTTTTATGTCAATATGAACTTTTGTCTTGAACCTTTCGGATCTGAATATTCATACCACAATTAAGAAGAATTACATTAAAATTATGCCAAGTAGCACTCCGCATCAAAAATTCTATTTTTATCATTTAGCTACTCGAGGACGAGTAGGAATTAAGCTTGGGGATGCTTGAAACGTCCCCAACATATCTATAATTTTTGATTGCTCCATGCTATATTATCTACTGTTTTGGACCACATTGGGCTTTATTTTCCAGTTTTATATTATTTTTGGGACTAACCTATTAACCGGAGGCCCAGCCCAGAATTGCTGTTCTTTGCCTATTTCAGTGTTTTGGAGAAACATAATATCAAACGGAGTCCAAACAGAATGAAACCTTCGTCAAGAAAGCCACGAGGCGGTCACGAGGGTGGAGGGCGCCCCCCTAGGGCGCGCCCCGTGCCTCGTGGGCCCCTCGAAGCTCCACCGACGTACTCCTTCCTCCTATATATACCTACGTACCCCCAAACGATCGGGGACGGAGCCAAAAACCTAATTCCACCGGCGCAACTTTCTGTATCCACGAGATCCCATCTTGGGGCCTGTTCCGGAGCTCCGCCGGAAGGGGAATCGATCACGGAGGTCTTCTACATCATCATCCAAGCCCCTCCGATGAAGTGTGAGTAGTTTACTTCAGACCTACGGGTCCATAGTTAGTAGCTAGATGGCTTCTTCTCTCTTTTTGGATCTCAATACAATGTTCTCCCCCTCTCTCCTGGAGATCTATTCGATGTAATCTTCTTTTTGCGGTGTGTTTGTTGAGACCGATGAATTGTGGGTTTATGATCAAGTCTATCTATGAATAATATTTGAATCTTCTCTGAATTATTTTATGTATGATTGGTTATCTTTGCAAGTCTCTTCGAATTATCAGTTTGGTTTGGCCTACTAGATTGGTTTTTCTTGCCATGGGAGAAGTGCTTAGCTTTGGGTTTAATCTTGCGGCGTCCTTTCCTAGTGACAGAAGGGGCAGCAAGGCACGTATTGTATTGTTGCCATCGAGGATAACAAGATGGGTTTTTTTATCATATTGCATGAAACTATCCCTCTACATCATGCCATCTTGCTTAAGGCGTTACTTTGTTTCTAACTTAATACTCTAGATGCATGCTGGATAGCGGTCGATGAGTGGAGTAATAGTAGTAGATGCAGGCAGGAGTCGGTCTACTTGTGTCGGACGTGATGCCTATATACATGATCATACCTAGATATTCTCATAACTATGCTCAATTCTGTCAATTGCTCAACAGTAATTTGTTCACCCACCATAGAATACTTATGCTCTTGAGAGAAGCCACTAGTGAAACATATGGCCCCGGGTCTCTTTCTCATCATATCAATCTCCATCACTTTATTATTGCTTTGCTTTTTTACTTTGCCTTTTACTTTTCACTTTGCATCTCTATACCAAAAATACCAAAAATATTATTTATCATCTCTATCAGATCTCACTTTCGTAAGTGACCGTGAAGGGATTGACAACCCCTAAGCGTGTTGGTTGTGTTGAGCTATTGTTTTGTGTAGGTACGAGGGACTCGCGCGTAGCCTCCTACTGGATTGATACCTTGGTTCTCAAAAACTGAGGGAAATACTTAAGCTACTTTGCTGCATCATCCTCTCCTCTTCGGGGAAATCCAACGCAGTGCTCAAGAGGTAGCAGGCAGCCTATGCAAAATTTCGACGGTCAGATATCTGGCCTCTCTCAACTTCTTGATGTCCTCCTCGGTGACGGAGGAAGGCATCCTCCGACCTTGAAGGTTGGATACGGACATAGTTGAAGGTCCGAAGCACCTGACCTGAGCTTGGGGTGTTGGAACTCGAGGCGGGGGAAGGATTCGATTGAGCGCGGGAGGGAAAAAAAGAAAAGGCCTTGTCCCCTTTATAAAGAGGGTGAATATCAGGCGTCCTCCTCGTGGCCATTTGAGACTTACCTAATATCCAGGAGTCATACCAATAGGCACGGTAGGGTTACCCACGTCTGTATAGATGAGAATTTCGCGATAAGGGGAACACGATTTCTGCTTTGACAAGACGTGTCATGGAAACTGCCTCGCATTATGTGCGGAGATGGTTACGAAAAACGGTTCGAATGATGACCGGGCCGTGGCGTGATGTCATGCTGTCAAAACGTGTCAGCAAATTAGATTTGTGGAAATATTATTCTCTCTACGGTGGTATGTGGAACTTATTTTGCAGGGTCAGACACTATCCTCGTCTTCAAACTCTTCCGTGGTGTATTTGGAGGAGGAACCCGCCTTACAATGCCGAAGACAACACTGCACGCCGGACTCATCGTCATTGAAGCCTGGTTCAGGGCTACTGAGGGAGTCCTGGATTAGGGGGTCTCCGGCCAGCCGGACTATATCCTTTGGCCGGACTGTTGGACTATGAAGATACGAGATTGAAGACTTCGTCCCGTGTCCGGATGGGACTCTACTTGGCGTGGAAGGCAAGCTAGGCAATACGGATATGTATATCTCCTCCTTTGTAACCGACCTTGTGTAACCCTAGCCCCCTCCGGTGTCTATATAAACCGGAGGGTTTTAGTCCGTAGGACAACATACAATCACACCATAGGCTAGCTCCTAGGGTTTAGCCTCTTTGATCTCGTGGTAGATCAACTCTTGTAATACTCATATCATCAAGAACAATCAAGCAGGACATAGGGTGTTACCTCCATCAAGAGGGCCCGAACCTGGGTAAGCATCGTGTCTCCTGCCTCCTGTTACCATCCGCCTTAGACGCACAGTTCGGGGCCCCCTACCCGAGAGCTGCCGGTTTTGACACCGGCAGGGAGCTCGGTAGCATTTCTAATATTATATGTAGATGACATATTGTTGATCGGAAATGATACTAAATTTCTGAATAGCATAAAAGGATACTTGAATAAGAATTTTTCAATGAAAGACCTTGGTGAAGCTGCTTATATATTGGGCATCAAGATCTATAGAGATAGATCAAGACGCTTGATTGTACTTTCACAAAGCACATACCTTGATAAAGTTTTGAAGAAGTTCAAAATGGATCAGGCAAAGAAAGGGTTCTTTCCTGTATTACAAGGTGTGAAGTTGAGTCAGACTCAATGCCCGACCACTGCAGAAGATAGAGAGAAAATGAAAGGTGTTCCATATGCTTCAGCCATAGGCTCTATCATGTATGCAATGCTGTGTACCAGACCTAATGTGTTCCTTGCTATAAGTTTAGCAGGGAGGTACCAAAGTAATCCATGAGTGTATCTCTGGACAGCGGTCAAGAACATCCTGAAATACCTGAAAAGGACTAAGGATATGTTCTCGTATATGCAAGTGACAAAGAGCTCGTCGTAAATGGTTACGTCGATGCAAGCTTTGACACTAATCCGGATGAATCTAAGTCACAAACCGGATACATGTTTTTATTAAATGGTGGAGCTGTCAGTTGGTGCAGTTCCAAGCAGAGTGTCGTGGCAGGATCTACATGTGAAGTGGAATACATAGCTGCTTTGGAAGCAGCAAATGAAGGAGTCTGGATGAAGGAGTTCATAACCGATCTAGGTGTCATACCTAGTGCATCGGGTCCAATTGAAAATCTTTTGTGACAATACTGGAGCAATTGTCTTGGCAAAGGAATCCAAATTTCACAAGAGAATCAAGCACATCAAGAGACGCTTCAATTCCATCCGCGATCAAGTCAAGGAGGGAGACATAGAGATTTGCAAGATATATACGGATCTGAATGTTGTAGACCCGTTGACTAAGCCTCTCTCACAAGCAAAACATGATCAACACCAAGACTCCATGGATGTTAGAATCATTACAATGTAATCTAGATTATTGACTCTAGTGCAAGTGGGAGACTGAAGGAAATATGCCCTAGAGGCAATAATAAAGGTGTTATTTATATTTCCTTATATCATGATAAATGTTTATTATTCATGCTAGAATTGTATTAACCGGAAACTTAGTACATGTGTGAATACATAGACAAACAGAGTGTCACTAGTTTGCCTCTACTTGACTAGCTCGTTGAATCAATGATGGTTATGTTTCCTAACCATAGACATGAGTTGTCATTTGATTAATGGGATCACATCATTAGAGAATGATGTGATTGACTTGACCCATTCGTTAGCTTAGTATGATTATCGTTTAGTTTGTTGCTATTGCTTTCTCCATAACTATACATGTTCCTATGACTATGAGATTATGCAACTCCCGAATACCGGAGGAACACTTTGTGTGCTACCAAACGTCACAACGTAACTAGGTGATTACAAAGGTGCTCTACAGGTGTCTTGATACGTCCATTTTTCATCATGCTTTTATATCGATATTTATTGCATTATGGGCTGTTATTACACATTATGTCACAATACTTATGCCTATTCTCTCTTATTTTACAAGGTTTACATGAAGAGGGAGAATACCGGCAGCTGGAATTCTGGGCTGGAAAAGGAGCAAATATTAGAGACCTATTCTACACAGCTCCAAAAGTCCTGAAACTCAACGGGGGTTATTTTCAGAATATATAAAAAATATTGAGCGGAGAAAGTTCCAGAGGGGCCCCACACCCTGGCCACGAGGGTGGGGGGCGCGCCCTACCCCCTGGGCGCACCCCCTGCCTCGTGGGCCCCCTGGTGGCCCTCCGATGCCCATCTTTGGCTATATGGAGTCTTTCGTTGAGGAAAAAAATCATAAGCAAGCTTTCGGGAAGAAACTCTGCCGCCACGAGGCGGAACCTTGGCGGAACCAATCTAGGGCTCCGGCAGAGCTGTTCTGCCGGGGAAACTTCCATCGGGAGGGGAAAATCATCACCATCATCATCACCAACGATCCTCTCATCGGGAGCGGGTCAATCTCCATCAACATATTCACTAGCACCATCTCATCTCAAACCCTAGTTCATCTCTTGTACCCAATCTTTGTATCCAAACCTCAGATTGGTACCTGTGGGTTGCTAGTAGTGTTGATTACTCCCTGTAGTTGATGCTAGTTGGTTTACTTGGTGGAAGATCATATGTTCAGATCCATTATGCATATTAATACCCCTCTGATTATGAACATGAATATGCTTTGTGAGTAGTTACGTTTGTTCCTGAGGACATGGGAGAAGTCTTGCTATAAGTAGTCATGTGAATTTGGTATTCGTTCGATATTCTGATGAGATGTATGTTGTCATCCCTCTAGTGGTGTCATGTGAACGTCGACTACATGACACTTCACCATTGTTTGGGCCTAGAGGGAGGCATTGGGAAGTAATAAATAGATGATGGGTTGCTAGAGTGATAGAAGTTTAAACCCTAGTTTATGTGTTGCTTCGTAAGGGGCTGATTTGGATCCATATACTTCATGCTATGGTTAGGTTTACCTTAATACTTCTGTTGTAGTTGCGGATGCTTGCAATGGGGGTTAATCATAAGTGGGATGCTTTTCCAAGTAAGGGAAGTACCCAAGAACCGGTCCACCCACATATCAAATTATCAAAGTACCGAACGCGAATCATATGAACGTGATGAAAACTAGCTTGACGATAATTCCCATGTGTCCTCGAGAGCGCTTTCCTTCATATAAGAGTTTGTCCAGGCTTGTCCTTTGCTACAAAAAGGATTGGCCCATCTTGCTGCTCCTTATTTACTTTTATTACTTCCTACTCGTTACAAATTACCTTATCACAAAACTATCTGTTACCGATAATTTCAGTGCTTGCAGAGAATACCTTACTGAAAACTGCTTATCATTTCCTTCTGCTCCTCGTTGGGTTCGACACTCTTACTTATCGAAAAGGCTACGATAGATCCCCTACACTTGTGGGTCATCAAGACTCTTTTCTGGCGCCATTGCCAGGGAGTGAAGCGCCTTTGGTAGGTGGAATTTGGTAAGCAAAAATTTATATAGTGTGCTGAAATTTACTGTCACTTGTTACTATGGAACATAATCCTTTGAGGGGCTTGTTCAGGGTATCTTCACCCCGACCAGTAGAGCAAAGAGTTGCCCCTCAACCTACTAAACCTACTGAAAATGTTTACTTTGAAATTCCTTCGGGTATGATAGAGAAACTGCTAGCTAATCCTTTTGCAGGAGATGGAACATTGCATCCCGATTTACACTTAATCTATGTGGATGAAGTTTGTGGATTATTTAAGCTTGCAGGTATGCCCGGTGATGTTATCAAGAAGAAGGTCTTACCTTTATCTTTGAAGGTAGAGCCATTGACATGGTATAGGCTATGTGATGATATGGAGTCATGGGACTACAAGCGATTGAAATTGGAATTCCATCAGAAGTTTTATCCTATGCATCTTGTTCATCGTGATCATAATTATATATATAATTTTTGGCCTAGCGAAGGAGAAAGCATCGCTCAAGCTTGGGGGAGGCTTAAGTCAATGTTATATTCATGCCCCAATCATGAGCTCTCAAGAGAAATGATTATTCAAAAAAATTATGCTCGGCTTTCTCTCAGTAATCGCTCCATGCTCGATACTTCTTGTACTGGATCTTTTATGATGAAGACTATCGAATTCAAATGGGATTTATCGGAAAGAATTAAACGCAACTCTGAAGATTGGGACCTCGACGAAGGTAAGGAGTCAGGTATAACACCTAATTTTGATTGTGTTAAATCTTTTATGGATACCGATGCTTTCCGTGAATTTAGCACTAAATATGGACTTGACTCTGAGATAGTAGCTTCTTTCTGTGAATCCTTTGCTACTCATGTTGATCTCCCAAAGGAGAAGTGGTTTAAATATAATCCTGCCATTGAAGTAAAAGTAGTTGCACCTATTAAATTTGAAGAAAAGACTATCACTTATGGTGATCCTGTTGTTCCTACTTCTTATATTGAGAAACCACCTTTCCCTGTTAGAATAAAGGATCATGCTAAAGCTTCAACTGTGGTTAACAAAAGTAATATTAAGACACCTAAACCCCCTGAGCAAATTAAAGTTGAACCTAGTATTGCTATGGTTAAAGATCTCTTGGCCGATAATATTGATGGGCATGTTATTTACTTCTGGAATGAAGCTGCTAGAATTGCTAGAACTGATGCTAAAAATAAACATAGACCTGTTGTAGGCATGCCTGTTATTTCCGTTAAAATAGGAGATCATTGTTGTCATGGCTTATGTGATATGGGTGCTAGTGCAAGTGCAATACCTCATTCCTTATACGAAGAAATTATGCATGATATTGCACCTGCTGAGATAGAAGATATCATGTTACCTTTAAACTTGCCGATAGAGATACTATTTCACCGGTTGGGATTGTTAGAGATGTTGAAGTCTGTGTGGGAAGGTTAAATATCCTGCTGATTTTCTTGTTCTTGGTTCCCCACAAGATAGCTTTTGTCCCATTATATTTGGTAGACCCTTCTTGAATACTGTTAATTCTAAGATAGACTGCAATAAAGATAGTGTTTTTGTTGGTTTGGGTGATATGTCTCATGAACTTAATTTTGCTAAATTGAGTAGACAACCCCGTGATGAGGAATTGCCTAGTAAAGATGAAATTATTGGTCTTGCTTCTATTATTGTGCCTCCTACAGATCCTTCAGAACAATATTTGCTAGACCATGAAAATGATATGTTTATGAATGAAAGAAGGGAAATAGATGAAGTATTCTTTAAATAGGGACCTATTCTGAAACACAACTTGCCAGTTGAAATCCTAGGGGATCCTCTTCCACCCAAGGGTGATCCCGTGTTTGAGCTTAAACCATTGCCTGATACTCTTAAATATGCTTATCTTGATGAAAAGAAGATATATCATGTTACTATTAGTGCTAAATTTTCAGAGCATGAAGAAGAGAAATTATTGAAAACTCTGAAGAAGCACCGTGCTGCTATTGGATATACTCTTGATGATCTTAAGGGAATTAGTCCCACTCTATGTCAACACTAAATAAATTTGGAGAAAGACGCCAAACCAGTTATTGATCACCAACGACGGCTAAATCCTAAGATGAAAGAAGTGGTAAGAAAGGAAATATTAAATCTCCTTGAAGCAGGTATAATTTATCCCGTTGCTGATAGTCAGTGGGTAAGCCCTGTCCATTGTGTCCCTAAGAAGGGAGGTATTACTGTCGTTCCTAATGATAAAGATGAATTGATTCCGCAAAGAATTTTTACAGGCTATAGGATGGTGATTGATTTCCGTAAATTAAATAAAGCTACTAAAAAAGCTCATTACCCTTTACCTTTTATTGATCAAATGCTAGAAAGATTATCCAAGCATACACATTTTTGCTTTCTAGATGGTTACTCTGGTTTCTCTCAAATACCTGTGTCAGCTGATCATCAAGAAAAGACTACTTTTACTTGCCCTTTCGGTACCTTTGCTTATAGGCGTATGCCTTTTGGTTTATGTAATGCACCTGCTACCTTTCAAATATGCATGATGGCCATATTCACTGACTTTTGTGAAAAGATTTGTGATGTTTTCATGGATGATTTCTCTCTTTATGGATCCTCTTTTGATGATTGCTTGAGCAACCTTGATCGAGTTTTGCAGAGATGTGAAGAAACTAACCTTGTCTTGAATTGGGAGAAGTGCCACTTCATGGTTAATGAAGGTATTGTCTTGGGGCATAAAATTTCTGAAAGAGCTATTGAAGTTGACAAAGCTAAAGTTGATGCTATTGAGAAGATGTCGTGCCCGAAGGACATCAAAGGTATAGAAGTTTCCTTGGTCATGGCGGTTTTCATAGGAGGTTCATTAAGGACTTCTGAAAAATTTCCCGGCCTCTGACTAGCCTATTACAAAAAGATATTCCTTTTGTCTTTGATGATAATTGTGTAGAAGCATTTGAAATACTTAAGAAAGCCTTGATTTCCGCACCTATTGTTCAGCCTCCTGATTGGAATTTACCCTTTGAAATCATGTGTGATGCTAGTGACTATGTTGTAGGTGCTGTACTAGGGCAAAGAGTTGATAAGAAATTAAATGTTATCCAATATGCTAGTAAAACTCTAGACAATGCCCAGAGAAATTATGCTACTGCTGAAAAAGAATTCTTAGCAGTTGTATTAGCTTGTGATAAGTTCAGACCTTATATTGTTGATTCTAAAGTAACTATCACACTGATCATGCTGCTATTAAATATCTTATGGAAAAGAAAGATGCTAAACCTAGACTTATTAGATGGGTTCTCCTGCTACAAGAATTTGATTTGCATATCATTGATAGAAAGGGAGCTGAGAACCCCGTTGCAGACAACTTATCTAGGTTAGAAAATGTCCTTGATGACCCACTACCTATTGATGATAGCTTTCCTGATGAACAATTAGCTGTCATAAATGCTTCTCGTACTGCTCCATGGTATGTTGATTATGCTAATTACATTGTTGCTAAATTTATACCACCTAGTTTTACATACCAGCAAAAGAAAAGTTTTTCTATGATTTAAGACATTACTTTTGGGATGACCCACATCTTTATAAAGAAGGAGTAGATGGTGTTATTAGACGTTGTGTACCTGAGCATGAACAGGAACAGAACCTACGCAAGTGTCATTCCGAGGCATATGGAGGACACCATGCTGGAGATAGAACTGCACATAAGGTATTGCAATCCAGTTTTTATTAGCCTACTCTCTTCAAGGATGCTCGTAAGTTTGTCTTATCTTGTGATGAATGTCAAAGAATTTGTAATATTAGTAGACGTCAAGAAATGTCGATGAATTATTCACTTGTTATTGAACCATATGATGTTTGGGGCTTTGATTATATGGGACTGTTTCCTTCCTCTAATGGATACACTCATATTTTAGTTGCTGTTGATTATGTTACTAAGTGGGTAGAAGCTATTCCAACTAGTACTGCTGATCATAACACCTCTATTAAGATTCTTAAAGAAGTTATTTTTCGAGGTTTGGAGTCCCTAGATATTTATTGACTGATGGTGGTTCACATTTTATTCATGGTGCCTTTCGTAAAATGCTTGCTAAGTATGATGTTGATCATAGAATTGCATCTCCATATCATCCACAGTCTAGTGGTCAAGTAGAATTGAGTAACAAAGAGCTCAAATTAATTTTGCAAAAGACTGTTAATAGATCTAGAAAGAATTGGTCCAAGAAACTTGATGATGCATTATGGGCTTATAGAATTGCATACAAAAATCCTATTGGTATGTCTCCATACAAAATGGTTTACGAAAAAGCAAGTCATTTACCTCTCGAATTAGAACATAAGGCATATTGGTCAATTAAAGAGCTCAACTATGACTTTAAACTTGCCGGTGAGAAGAGGCTTTTTGACATTAGCTCACTTGATGAATGGAGAACCCAGGCTTATGAAAATGCCAAGTTGTTTAAAGAAAAAGTTAAAAGATGGCATGATAAAAGGATACCAAAACATGAGTTCAACGTAGGTGATTATGTATTGTTATACAACTCTCGTTTATGATTTTTCGCAGGCAAACTTCTCTCTAAATGGGAAGGTCCTTACGTTATCGAGGAGGTCTATCGTTTCGGTGCCATAAAAATCAACAACTTCAAAGGCACAAATCCGAAGGTGGTGAACGGTCAAAGAATCAAAGATTATATCTCAGGTAATCCTATAAATGTCGAAACTAATGCTATTGAAACCGTAACCCCGGAGGAATACATAAGGGACACTTTCCAGAATGTTTCATACTCCTAAAAGTAATAGGTACGTGGTACGGTAAGTAAACCGACTCCAAAACAGTTCTAATGGCAATTTTTCTCCGTTTTGGAATATTTTAGAAAATAGGAAAATAAGAAGCAGACTAGAAAGGACACGAGGCTTCCACGAGGGTGGAGGGTGTGCCCTACCCCCTGGGAACGCCCCCTGCCTCGTGGGCACCTCGTGTGTTCTCCGGACTCTGTTTTCTTGCACGATACTTCTTTTGGTCGATAAAAATTCATTACATAATCTCCCGAAGGTTTTGACCACCGTATCACGCAAAAATCTCCTATTCTTGTTTCGAGCTATTTTCTTCCAGGGTTGTCAAGGCCAAGAATCATGTCGTCTCCCTCCTCCTCCAACAGTAAGGGCAACGATGCTTGGCTAATGAAGATAGAGCTGAAGAGATGTAACGCCCCAGATACGACTTTCCCTATTTGTACTCCAACTCTTGTCGTTTCCGGCGTTAAGTTATATTTATTTCTCGGGTTCGGGTCTTTGTCTCCGTGTGTTGTTTTCGTTTTCATGCATCTCATATCATGTCATCATGTGCATTGCATTTGCATACGTGTTCGTCTCATGCATCCGAGCATTTTCCCCGTTGTCCAATTTGCATTCCGGCCCTTCGTTCTCCTCCGGTGGTCATGTCTAGCTTTCTTTCATGTGTGGGGATTAAACATTTCCGGATTGGACCGAGACTTGCCATGCGGCCTTGGTTTACTACCGGTAGACCGCCTGTCAAGTTTCGTACCATTTGGACATCGTTTGATACTCCAACGGTTAACCGAGGGACCGAAAAAGCCTCATGTGTGTTGCAGCCCAACACCCCTCCAATTTGGCCCAAAACCCACCAAACTCTGCTCCATGTCCTAGAGCGTTCGATCACGATCGCGTGGCCGAAAACCACACCTCATTTGGACTCTCCTAGCTCCACTTATGCCTATAAATAGCCCCCTCCAAATTCGGATCTTCTTCCCCCTCCGAACCCTAGATCCACCCCACGCGTCCGCCGGACAAAGTCCGCCGGGCCGGACAGTGTCCGACCCGCTCCGCCGCCGCCACGTCAGCCTCGCGCCCCACATCGCCGCCTCAGCGCCGCCGGCCCGCCAGGCCCACGTCGGGCCCCCGCGCGGCCCGATCCGTCCGCCGCCTCCTGCCTCGTCCGCCGCCGCCCTCTCCAGCGCCGGTGGCCGGCGCCACCGAACCCCGCCGCGCTCCCCGCGCCGCCTCCTGCCTCCGGCCGGCGCCGCCACTCCGGCGCGCCGCCGCGGTCCACCAGCCGCTGCCGCCTCGTCGCCTCGGCTCCGGTGCCGGGCCGCCGCTGCCCGTCCCCGGCCGCGCCCCTCCTCCTCGCCGCCAAGGTCGGCCGGCCCCGGGCTCGTCTCCCCGTCCAGCGAACCTCGAAGAACGCGCCGTGAACAGTGTCGTGAACAGTACCCGCGAGATCCCGATCTGGATCTGAGTTCTCGGTTGACTTTTTCAACCCTAACCATAGTTTTTTATGCATACTTTGACCACTCGTAACTTTGCATCTGTATCTTCGTTTTGGACATATGATATATCAAAATGTTCGTCTCGACGAGTACATCATTTCATTCCATTGCATCATTTTCATTTGAGCTCATCTTGATGCCCTAAATGCTGTTAGAAGGAGGCTTCGTGAGTTAATTGTCAGATCTGCTAGTTCATCTTAGACTTTTGTCATTTTTGCCATGATTATTGTGTGCATGCTATGCCTGTGAGTCCTTCACATGTTTTGTTAAGCATTTTGTCTTCTTTCCAGAGGTGCAACCCATGCACTTTTAGGATGTGTGTGGTGACTTGTGCAAGCTTGCAAAGTGAGGCACCCGGTAAATCTGTTTTCAGGGACTTAGTTGTTTTCACTAAGTCTGGGATATTTTAGTTCATGATGCCATATGTTCAGCTTGTTTCCTAGTGATCCGTGCCTCTTTTGAGGATGATCAGTAAAGGAGTTTTGTTAATCATTTTATTCTCTATCCATCCATGTCTTTGTTTGCAATTATGGAGCACCATAGCTTGAGTCAATCGGGCTCTACGTTTGCTTCGTGGTGAATCTGGGCAGATCGTCAACTCGTTTGCGATTTTGCCGGCATTGTTATAGTTGATCCGTGCATGCTATGCCATTTTTCTTGCCATGTCTAGCTTGTATTTTGTGCCTTCTTAATGGATGTATGCCTGCCTTGCCATGACTTGCACCATGGTGAGTGCATCGATCTCGTTTACATGCCTTCGTGAGTTATATTTCAGCATGTCTCAGTTTTCACTAAGTCTGAAAACTGATTGTGTTTTAACTATGTTCGTGTGCCCGTTAATATATTTTGTGTTCCCTTTTGGCCCCAGGTCACTTTGGGACTTTTTATAAGCTTGTTGAGTATCTCCATGACATGTTCTTACTTGTCATGTTCAGGTCATGTATCATGTTGTTTTGCTGCTCCGAAGAGAGCATCGTGGTCTGAAATTTCAGACTAGTGTTAATTTCACTAAGTCTGGAATCTATTTTGAATTTGCGTTTTTGCCATGCTTGTTTGAACCTCATAGTGGATGAATTGGCCGTGGCTCAGTGCTAGTCTTTTGTTAAGCATCTTGTGGGAATCCCTTCCATGTATTTTGTTGTCATGTTTGGCGGCTGTAGCATGTTCATTTCATTGCATTTAGATGCCTACTTGCTGTAAATCGTAGACCGGTGTCATATCTTAAAACGCTTGCCATTTCCAAACCGTAACTCCGATTCCAATGATCTTTATATCGTTTTCAAGAGATTTCATCCCCTCTATCCAGTGGCACCCTTGGAATTCCATGTTGAGGCCAGGTTCATGCATTTCCTGTTATATCTTGCATTTTGCATCCCGCATCGCATCCCGCATAGCATATCATCTTTTCATCATATTGCTTGTTCTTGCACGTGGTTGATTGTGTCCTTGTTGCTTGTTTGTCTTGTTGGGTAGAGCCGGGAGACGAGTTCGCTACCGAGGAGCCCGTTGAGTTTGCTTGTGAGGATCCGGTCAACTCTGACAACTGTGCAGGCAAGATGATCATACCCTCGAAATCACTACTATCTTTGCTATGCTAGTTTGCTCGCTCTTGCTATGCCAATGCTACGATGCCTACCTTTTGCTTGTCAGCCTCCCAATTGCCATGTTTAACCTCTAGCCCACCATGTCCTAGCAAACCGTTGATTGGCTATGTTACCGCTTTGCTCAGCCCCTCTTATAGCGTTGCTAGCTGCAGGTGAAGATTGGAGGCCGTTCCTTATTGGAACATCTTCTATTTGCTTGTTGGGATATCACTATATCGCTATGTTATGTTAATGCATCTATATACTTGGTAAAGGGTGGAAGGCTCGGCCTCTCGCCTAGTGTTTTGTTCCACTCTTGCCGCCCTAGTTTCCGTCATATCGGTGTTATGTTCCCGGATTTTGCGTTCCTTACGCGGTTGGGTTATAATGGGAACCCCTTGATAGTTCGCCTTGATTAAAGCTTTTCCAGCAATGCCCAACCTTGGTTTTACCATTTGCCACCTAGCCTTTTCTTTCCCTTGGGTTCTGCAGACTCAAGGGTCATCTTATTTTAACCCCCCCGGGCCAGTGCTCCTCTGAGTGTTGGTCCACCTGTCAGCTACCGGTGGCCACCAGGGGCAACTCTGGGCTGGCCTACCCGTACCTAGGACAATCTGAGTGTGCCCTGAGAAAGAGATATGTGCAGCTCCTATCGGGATTTGTCGGCACATTCGGGCGGTGTTGCTGGTCTTGTTTTAACCTGTCGAAGTGTCTTGAGTTACCGAGATACCGAGTCTGATCGGAACGTCTTGGGAGGAGGTCTATTCCTTCGTTGACCGTGAGAGCTTGTCATGGGCTAAGTTGGGACTCCCCTGCAGGGATTGAACTTTCGAATGCCGTGCCCGCGGTTATGGGCAGATGGGAATTTGTTAATGTCCGGTTGTAGATAACTTAAACCTTAATTGTTTTAAAATGAATCAACCGTGTGTGTTGCCGTGATGGCCCCTTCTCGGCGGAGTCCGGGAAGTGGACACGGTGTTGGAGTTATGCTTGCGCAGGTTGTTCTTATAGCTTCTCGCTCGCGCTTTGCCTCCTCTTCTCGCTCTCTTTTGCGTATAAGATAGCCACCACATATGCTAGTCGCTTGCTGCAGCTCCACATATATTTGCCTCATCCATTCCTATAAGCTTAAATAGTTTTGATCGCGAGGGTGCGAGATTGCTGAGTCCCTGTGGCTCACAGATACTATAACTCCAGATGTAGGTCCAGGTGATTTCGCTCCAGGTGACGAGTACGAGCTCAAGTGGGAGTTCGACGAGGACTCTCAGCGTTATTATGTTTCCTTTCCCGATGATCAGTAGTGGTGCCTAGTTGGGGATCGATTCGGGCCTTGTCGCATGTTGGGTTCTTTTCTATTTTGGCGCCGTAGTCGGGCCATGAGTGTTTGTTTGATGGATGTTATTTATGTACTCTGATGTGACGTGGCGAGTGTAAGCCAACTATGTTATCTCCCCCTTTTATTATGTATTACATGGGATGTTGTAATGATTGCCTGACTTGCGACATTGCTTTCAATGCGGTTATGTCTCTAAGTCGTGCCTCGACACGTGGGAGCTATAGCCGCATCGAGGGCGTTACAAGAGAGAAGAACCCGGAGAGATCAACAAGGATGATGGGATCAAGAAGGCCATGGGGGATCAAGTTCAGGCAGTAGCAGAAGAAGACATCCTTCCACCTCACCACAATCTCTTTACCCCAACGGAGATTGAGGCTTTCAAGATGATTGAGTTAGCTCGTATTCAAAACAAATATCTCACAAGTGAAAATATTTTGTTGAAGGAGCATATCATCGCACTCAAGGGCATTATCCGCAAATTAGAGGATCTCTTACACTCGATGTGCGACTACCCATCATCACCAACACCTTCTTCACCAACAAAGAAGAACTGAGCATTGATAACCCATAGGGGATCGCAACAGTTTTTGAGGGTAGAGTATTCAACCCAAATTTATTGATTCGACACAAGGGGAGCCAAAGAATCTTCTCAAGTATTAACCGCTGAGTTGTCAATTCAACCATACCTGGAAACTAAATATCTGCGGCAAGGTATTTAGTAGCACAGTAATATGATAGTAGTGGTAACGGTGGTAAAAGGTAATGGTACCAAAAGTAATATTTTTGGTGTTTTATAGTGATGATAACAATAGCAATGGAAAAGTAAATAAGCGAAGAACAATATATGGAAAGCTCCTAGGCAATGGATCGGTGATGGAGAATTATGCCTGATGCTGTTCATCATGTAACAATCATAACATAGGGTGACACAGAACTAGCTCCAATTCATCAATGTAATGTAGTCATGTATTCCAAATATAGTCATACGTGCTTATGGAAAAGAACTTGCATGACATCTTTTGTCCTACCCACCCGTGGCAGCGGGGTCCTATTGAAAACTAAGGGATATTAAGGCCTCCTTTTAATAGAGTACCGGACCAAAGCATTAACACATAGTGAATACATGAACTCCTCAAACTACGGTTATCACCAGGAGTGGTCCCGATTATTGTCACTTCGGGGTTGCCGGATCATAAAACATAGTTGTAACATCCCAAATTTTCAATTTGGAATGTTATACATTAGATCATCATTGCATATCATATTTTATTTGCTTTTGGTTTTGATCCTAGAATTTCTATGCAACTCAAGGACCCACGGAGAGAGTTGGGGAATTCATTATTTTCATATTTGAGTTTTCTCAAATTTTGAGAATAGGATCATTTGATTTTAATTATTTTATCATCAATTATTTCTACTACAAAAATATGAGAGAGGGAATAAAATGACTTTCCCAAAATAAAGAAATATTGAGGATTTAATAATAAAGTCAAATAAGATTTTATTTCGGAGTTTTTCGGTATTTTATTTGAATTTAGGAAAAATGTGCATTTTTAAAAATTGCATTTAGGCCCCAAATAAATGTTCACCTTGTGCGGCTTGATTTTAGAAGCCCGGGAAAATTTATTTCGGGATTTTTGGAGTCCGTTTAGTATTTCTTTTTATTTTTCTTCTATGCGTAATTATTTAAAAAAACAAACCGACCTACGGGCCGTGTCCGACTAGGACTCCGGCCCGACTAGCCTTTATAAGCCAGCCCACCCCGGGCCGAACCCCAGCCCCAGCCCCGCTCGAGCCGCGCCGCCGCCGCCCGCTCGCGCCGCCGCCGCCGCACGCCGCTGCCATCGCCGGAGCCGCCGCCCGCCGCCTCGCCGAGCCGCCGCCCAAGGTTGCCTCGAAGTCCGCGCCGTTTTTTTAGTTTTTTTATTTTTTTTCGAAAAACCGTTCGTTTTTTCCGTCGGTTTTTCGTCGGTTTTTTTAGTTTCGGTTTTTTTAATAGATCGGTTTTCAAATTTATTACTTAGCGAGCGTTCGTCCGTTCGTTGGATCTAGCAAACGTTCGTCGTTTTTCTTTTTCTCGGATTAAATCCGCGATTTTTCTGATCGCGATTCCGGATCGGCTTTTCGTTTTAGTATAACTTTTCGCTCGTTTATCGGATTCAGGCGATTCAAGCGCCTGGAGTTTCATCTCGAAACCCTCTATCCGTTTAACCAACTTAAACAAGTTTTTGCTACTGTAAATATTTACTTAGATCCAGATTAGTAGAACAAAGTTGTTTTCTTTCGCCGTTTGACTTTCGTTGCTTTGTTCGATTTGATTCTTTTTGCCAACCGGAGTTCTTAAGTTGAACCTTCTGGTTAGTTTCTCTTATTTGAGTTTTACCTGTGCATTAGATGAGTACTTATTGTATGCTTGTTTGTTTGTCAGCGATAGAATACCCGGAGTGCGCCGCCTGTTACTTCGAATCTCTAGGTTTCGCGGATCATCAGCAAGGCAAGTAACACTTTGATCATACCTTTCCTACTACCCAGTTTTATTGCATTAGATCAATCCTCACACATTGCATAATTAGGATCTAATTAAATTGTGGGATGGGAAGTAGTTGAGGTAGTACCTATTACCTGTTTATTATCAAATCTTTGGGAGTTACTTCTACGTTTGCCATTATGCCATGCTATGCTAGTAGACGTGGATTGGGTGAGTGATATCCATGACAGATGTGAGTTTGTTAATTAATGGTTTATATAAGGTGGCAACTTAAACACACATCTGGGTGGATTGAGGTACCTGGGTATTCCAGGATTGCCTGTTTCTTTTTGCACCGCCACCCAGGCTCAAAGGGATCATGAGATTATTCATACTAGAAACTTCCGTGTGCAGCCACAAGCCATTATGGGCTCTGGCATAGTTGATTAAGTCGTGCGAACTCTTACAGGGTAGACTAGCAGATGTAGGGGAAAGTAGGTGTAACGGTCTATCCATCGTAAGGTGCAAGCGCTTCTGAAAGACTGTGTCTCGGTCATCCGTCTTCTCAAACACCATGTAGTGCGAGAAACCAAACGGAGGCGATCGAGTCTTGTGGGGAAAAGTGCGCAAACCTCTGTAGAGTGTAATAAACTAATCATGGTTAGCCATGTCCCCGGTTATGGACATCTTGAGTATCTAGTACCTGGATTATCATGTGAATCTCAATGTGTTACTCTAAATTAATTTTGTTGGGTTTTGTTAAATGATATTTTTTAATTGGGATTGAGGATGCTGTCAACCATTCTCAATGTTTAACAGCCACCATGATAGTTAAATAAATTTATTCCTTTGTAGTAGGGAAAAATTGGCTTTACGCAAAACTGTAACCATAGAGCTTTCCACCAGCCAAATATGCATATAGTATAGTTGTTTCATTCCATTACTCTCTATGTGTTACCTTGCCAGCATATTCCACGTGCTGACCCGTTTTGGGCTGCAACGTTAATGTTGCAGAATTTTTAGACGACGATTAAGGAGTTTTAGTTCATGGTTCTATACTCAGTGATGCCATTGGAGTTGATGGACTCACTTATCTTTCAAGCCTTCCGCTGTTATCGTTATTAGATGGCCTTAAGCCATATTTATTGTAATAAGTTCTCTATGGAGACACTCGATGTAATAAGTGTGTGATTGCTACTCTGTTATAAATCCTCCGAGTACTGTGTGGTGTCAGCATTACTGATCCAGGGATGACACCGGAGCATAGAGATCAGACTGTTTGAGGTCTGGTCGCTACAGAGATGGTATCAGAGCACACGCTGACTATAGGACACGACCATTAAGATAAATACCTAGATCACTATTCACTCTCTTCTTTTCTGACCTCTCATCTTTTCTACTCTTTAGGATGGCGGATGCAAGGAACAAGTTCACGCAACCAGATGAAGATACACCCTTTGGACGTCACTTGAAGGAAGTCACGAGATACCTGAACATAGGAGTACCAAGCTTCACCGGAACCTACAACGCCACTTTACCTGAAGAAGAGCGCTGGATGATTCAAGTTCAAATTCCAGGAAGGACGTTCATGCCAGTCACTGAGCCCGTAGAGTTTTCTTTTGATGCACCAACTTGGAGTCTAGGAAAGAGCATGGCAGCTCACATCGCCATGGGACGCATTAGAGAAGTCTACCGCAATGATCTCAAGGATACTATCTACCAGATTTGTGGATGCCGAGATAAACACTGAGAGATGATCAGCACCAGAAAGGATAGATCCATTGCAGCTTTTATCCAGGAGTTAAACCAGCACATTCGACGACAGGAGAACCAGATGTGCGCCGACATAATAGACCTGAAGAAGGCAAGGACAAGAATCAAGGAAGTGGAGGAAGAACTCAAGGCTACACGTGAAGATTATGAAGAAGAAATTGAAGTATTGGTGGACAAGAATGACGATCTTATCAAGAAGATTGGGATATTTATGGGAGGCCCTACGCCAGTAGATGAAGACAAAGAACCCAAGGAGATTAGCCCGAAAGACTACATCATCATCGACGACACCGACTTGGACCCAGATGATAGCGACGATGACTATGTTGATGAAGCCAGAGCAGATATCATGGAGTCTGCAACCAAAGAATATTTCTAGTAGACCACCTCGTCAGTAGTAGTAGTCCACCATGTAAATACAGTAGTCCGAGCACTTTTGCGATAGTTAGATCGATTGTATGCCCTTGTTTGATTGAATGAAGTGAATTGTTTGCTTTTGCCTCATGTGCATATGGGTAGTGTTTTCTCTTTAGACCCCCTCTATTCTTACATCTCATCTTTTCTAAACCCTCAGATGCCTCCGAGACGTGATCCCGGATTTACCTTTCCACCGGAGCTCACCCAGTTGATCCAGCAGCAGAACACATTGATGCAGTTGCTAGTCCAGAATCAGAATCAGGGGAACAACAACAACAACCCACCACCACCACCTGTTGATCACTTAGCCCGTTTTCTTAGGCTGAATCCGCCGGTGTTTTCCAGTAGCAGATGATTGGCTCCGCAAGACAGCTAGAGAGTTGACCACAGCAGGATGCACAGATGCGGAGAAGCTGAAGTTTGCCGCACATCAGCTTGAAGGACCCGCAGCATCATGGTGGGAGAATTTCACAGCCACTTTCCCTGTCGACACTGTCACATGGGACCAGTTCAGCAGGCTTTTCGTACAGCCCATGTTTCAGCAGGAGCTATGGCCATGAAGAAGCGTGAGTTTCGCAACTTGCGCCAAGGAGGACGGACAGTTGGCCAGTATGTGGAGGACTTTAGTAAGCTAGCACGTTATGCCCCAGATGACGTTGCTACGGATGCAGCTAAACAGGAGAAGTTTCTGGAAGGACTGAATGATGAGTTGAGCATGCAGTTGATGGTAGCAACCTTCAACAACTACCAGGAGTTGGTAGATCGTGCTCTTATGATTGAAGGCAAGCAGCAGCAAATTGAGAACTGCAAGAGGAAGTATGGACAAGGAAAGTACAATTCAGGAGCTCAGCAGAAGCCACGTTTTACCCCTAGACCGGGAGGACATTTTCAGCATACCCATGGAGGAGGTAGCTCGCACAATCACAATGGCACCAGGAATGGTAATGGGAATGGAGGAAGCAACGGCCAGAACTGCACCAACCCATCAACCCCAGCCAAGAAGGACCTGAGCCAAGTCACTTGCTTTAAGTGTTCGAAGACTGGACATTATGCAAATGAATGTCCTGACTTACAAAATGGAAATAGCAATGGAAGCTCTGGGAAGAAGCCGAACCCTTTCAACAGGGGACAGGTGAACCACGTTAATGTGGAGGAGGTTGAAGAGCAGCCGGATGCCGTCATCGGTAAGTTTTTGGTTAAGTCATTTACTGCACTCGTTCTTTTTGATACTGGTGCATCGCATTCATACATATCAAGGGGATTTGTGGATAAGTATAACTTGCCCACTAAGGTTCTTAGAACACCTATGCTAGTAAGCTCACCAGGAGCAGAATATATGGCCAGTCAAGGATGTTTTCAAGTGCCATTGAGTATAGGTAGGCATGTGTTTCCCTCGGATTTAATCATTTTGGAATCACAAGGATTGGATGTAATTTTGGGTATGGATTGGATGTCGATGTACGGAGGAAACATCGATTGCGCCAGTAAGACAATTTTGCTTACTACCCCAGAAGGGAGAAGGATCAAGTATGTATCCCGACATGTGCCAAAAGGGACTCAAGTAAATTGTTTAACAGGAGTCGTGCAGGAGGAAGTACCAGTGGTAAGGGATTTCCCTGAAGTTTTTCCAGAGGAGTTGCCATGCATGCCACTGGATAGAGATATTGAGTTTTTGATTGAGCTATTGCCAGGTACCGGGCCAATATCAAAGAGACCATATAGGATGCCTGCAAAGGATTTGGTGGAAATTAAGAAGCAGATTAAAGAGTTACTGGATAAAGGTTATATTCGCCCAAGTTCTTCACCTTGGGGATCGCCAGTACTTCTAGTGGAGAAGAAGGATGGATCGTTAAGGATGGTTGTCGATTATCGAGGATTGAATGAACTAACAATCAAGAACAAGTACCCACTACCAATGATCAATGATCTGTTTGATCGATTGCAAGGAGCTAAGGTATTTTCCAAGATCGATCTGCGATCAGGATACCACCAGTTGAAGATTCGAGAATAGGATATTCCTAAGACAGCTTTTACCACCAGGTATGGGTTGTACAAGTATACCGTTATGTCATTTGGTCTGACTAATGCACCTGCATATTTTATGAACATGATGAACAAAGTGTTTATGGAGTTCTTGGATAAGTTCGTCGTGGTGTTCATTGATGATATCCTGGTTTACTCGAAAAATGAAGAGGAGCATAAGGAGCATTTGCGCTTGGTACTTGGTAAGCTCAGAGAACATCAGTTGTATGCCAAGTTCAGCAAATGTGAGTTTTGGTTGAAGGAAGTAGGATTCCTCGGACACGTTATATCCGGAGAAGGAATATCAGTTGATCCCACAAAAGTTGATACCGTGACCAAGTGGGAAGCACCAACCACGGTTGGAGAGATCCGGAGTTTTCTTGGACTCGCAGGATGCTATCGGAGATTCATTGAGATTTTCTCAAAGATTGCAAAGCCTATGACAGAGTTACTAAAGAAGTATACCAAGTTCAAATGGACTGAGGAATGTGAGGCTAGTTTCCAGGAATTGAAGAAACGCTTGGTTACTTCACCAGTGTTGATTTTGCCAAATCAGACTAAGGATTATGAGGTGTATTGCGATTCTTCACGTCGAGGACTTGGAGCAGTGCTTATGCAGGAAGGGAGAGTTGTTTCATATGCCTCAAGACAACTAAAACCTCATGAGTTGAATTATGCTACGCATGATTTGGAATTAGCAGCCGTAGTGCATGCACTGAAAACTTGGAGACATTTTCTGATTGGAAACCATTGCAAGGTGTATATGGATCACAAGAGTTTGAAGTACATTTTCACGCAGAAGGAGGTAAACCTCAGACAAAGGAGATGGTTGGAGCTCATCAAGGATTATGATATGAGATTGCATTACCATCCCGGAAAGGCTAATGTAGTAGCTGACGCATTGAGCCGTAAGAGCCACGTCAATACACTAATGACTGGAGAAATACCAAGGGAGTTAGCAGAAAATCTTCGTGAACTATGTTTGGAAATAGTTTCGAGAGGCTATGTAGAAGCATTGGAGATTTAGTCAACCTTGATGGATAGAATCAGAGAAGCTCAGAAGACTGACAAGGAGATTGCCTCTATAAAGGAGAAAATAAGCGAAGGAAAGGCTAAAGGATTTCGTGAGGATGAGCACGACACCCTATGGTTTGAAGACCGTGTTTATGTGCCCAATGACCCTGAGATTAGGAAGTTGATTCTGCAAGAGGCGCACAATTCACCATATTCGATCCACCCAAGAAATACCAAGATGTATTTGGATTTGAAGGATATTTTCTGGTGGACCGGAATGAAGAAGGATATTGCGGAGTATGTAGCAGTTTGTGATGTATGTCAGAGAGTAAAGGCAGAGCATCAGAAGCCAGCAGGATTGTTACAACCATTGCCGATACCCGAATGGAAGTGGGATAAGTTAGGCATGGATTTTATCACGGGATTTCCCAGAACACGTTCAGGCGATCGGTTGACGAAAGTAGCTCATTTCATCCCAGTAAAGACCACTTACACCAGTGCTAAGTTGGCAAAGATATACATGACCAGGATCGTATGTCTGCATGGAGTTCTGAGGAGTATCGTATCAGATAGAGGAACCCAGTTTACCTCAAAGTTCTGGAAGAAGTTGCATGAAACTTTGGGTACCAGGCTAGAATTCAGAACAGCTTTTCATCCACAGACAGATGGACAGACCGAGAGAGTCAATCAGATTTTGGAGGATATGCTGAGAGCTTGTGCGCTAGATTATGGATCTAGTTGGGATGACAATTTGCCATATGCAGAGTTCTCTTACAACAACAGTTACCAAACCAGTTTAAAGATGGCCCCTTTCGAAGCCTTGTACGGAAGGAGGTGCAGGACACCGTTGTCGTGGGACGAAGTTGGAGACCGCCAGTTGTTTCGACCTGATTTGATTAAAGAGTCTGAACAGAAGGTGAAATTGATTCACGATAGGCTCAAGGTAGCTCAGTCCAGACATAAGAGCTATGCAGATTCTAAACGCAAGGAAACAGTTTACGAAGTTGGAGATAGAGCTTATCTTCGAGTATCTCCACTTCGGGGAACAAAGCCTTTTGGTGTTAAGGGAAAGTTAGCGCCACGATTTGTAGGACCATACCGAGTTTTGGAGCGTATGAGAGAAGTGGCCTACAAGTTAGAATTGCCTGAAGGATTGTCAGGAGTTCATGATGTGTTCCACATTTCTCAGTTGAAGAAGTGTCACGCAGAGATGGCTGACATACCCTTGAGAGACACAGTGCCATTGGAAACAATTTAGTTGGATAATGATTTGACCTATGAGGAGAAACCAATTAAGATTCTCGACATTGCCAGCCAAGTCACTCGCAGCAAGGTTATCAAGTTTTGCAAAGTTCAGTGGAGCAACCACACGGAGGATGAAGCCACCTGGGAACGAGAGGAAGATTTGCTCACTGACCACCCTCACCTATTTTCTAGCCAACCTGAATCTCGAGGGCGAGATTCATCTTAAGGGGGGTAGGTTTGTAACATCCCAAATTTTCAATTTGGAATGTTATACATTAGATCATCATTGCATATCATATTTTATTTGCTTTTGGTTTTGATCCTAGAATTTCTACGCAACTCAAGGACCCACGAAGAGAGTTGGGGAATTCATTATTTTCATATTTGAGTTTTCTCAAATTTTGAGAATATGATCATTTGATTTTAATTATTTTATCATCAATTATTTCTATTACAAAAATATGAGAGAGGGAATAAAATGACTTTCTCAAAATAAAGAAATATTGAGGATTTAATAATAAAATCAAATAATATTTTATTTCAGAGTTTTTCGGTATTTTATTTGAATTTAGGAAAATGTGCATTTTTCAAAATTGAATTTAGGCCCCAAATAAATGTTCACCTTGTGCGGCTTGATTTTAGAAGCCCGGGAAAATTTATTTCGGGATTTTTGGAGTCCGTTTATTATTTCTTTTTATTTTTCTTCTGCGTGTAATTATTAAAAAAAACGAACCGACCTACGGGCCGTGTCCGACTAGGACTCCGGCCCGACTAGCCTTTATAAGCCAGCCCACCCCGGGCCGAACCCCAGCCCCAGCCCTGCCCGAGCCGCGCCGCCGCCGCCCGAGGTTGCCTCGAAGTCCACGCCGTTTTTTTTATTTTTTTATTTTTTTCGAAAAACCGTTCGGTTTTTCCGTCGGTTTTTCGTCGGTTTTTTTAGTTTCGGTTTTTTCTAATAGATCGGTTTTCTGATTTATACTTAGCGAGCGTTCGTCCGTTCGTTCGATCTAGCGAACGTTCGTTGTTTTTCTTTTTCTTGGATTAAATCCGCGATTTTTCTGATCGCGATTCCGGATCCGATTTTCATTTTAGTATAACTTTTTGCTCATTTATCGGATTCAGGCGATTCAAGCGCCTGGAGTTTCGTCTCGAAACCCTCTATCCGTTTAACCAACTTAAACAAGTTTTTGCTACTGTAATGACTTAGATCCAAATTAGTAGAACAAAGTTGTTTTCTTTTGCCGTTTGACTTTCGTTGCTTTGTTCGATTTGATTCTTTTTGCCAACCGGAGTTCTTAAGTTGAACCTTCTGGTTAGTTACTCTTATTTAAGTTTTACCCGTGCATTAGATGAGTACTTATTGTATGCTAGTTTTTTTGTCTATGATACAATACCCAGAGTGCGCCACATGTTACTTCGAATCTCTAGGTTTCGCGGATCATCAGCAAGGCAAGTAACACTTTGATCATACCTTTCCTACTACCTAGTTTTATTGCATTAGATCAATCCTCACACATTGCATGATTAGGATCTAATTAAATCGTGGGATGGGAAGTAGTTGAGGTAGTACCTATTACCTCTTTATTATCAAACCTTTGGGAGTTACTTCTACGTTTGCCATTATGCCATGCTATGCTAGTAGACGTGGATTGGGTGAGTGATATCCATGATAGATGTGAGTTTGCTAATTAATGGTTTATATAAGGTGGCAACTTAAACACACATCTGGGTGGATTGAGGTACCTGGGTATTCCAGGATTGCCTGTTTCTTTTTGCACCGCCACCCAGGCTCAAAGGGATCATGAGATTATGGGCTCTGGCATAGTTGATTAAGTCGTGCGAACTCTTACTGGGTAGACTAGCAGATGTAGGGGAAAGTAGGTGTAACGGTCATCCGTAAGGTGCAAGCGCTTCTGAAAGACTGTGTCTCGGTCATCCGTCTTCTCAAACACCATGTAGTGCGAGAAACCAAACGGAGGCGATCGAGTCTTGTGGGGAAAAGCGCGCAAACCTCTGTAGAGTGTAATAAACTAATCATGGTTAGCCATGTCCCCGGTTATGGACATCTTGAGTATCTAGTACCTGGATTATCATGTGAATCTCAATGTGTTACTCTAAATTAATTTTGTTGGGTTTTGTTAAATGATATTTTTTAATTGGGATTGAGGATGCTGTCAACCATTCTCAATGTTTAACAGCCACCATGATAGTTAAATAAATTTATTCCTTTGTAGTAGGGAAAAATTGGCTTTACGCAAAACTGTAACCATAGAGCTTTCCACCAGCCAAATATGCATATAGTATAGTTGTTTCATTCCATTACTCTCTAGTGTTACCTTGCCAGCATATTCCATGTGCTGACCCGTTTCGGGCTACAACGTTAATGTTGCAGACTTTTCAGACGACGATTAAGGAGTTTTAGGTCGTGGTTCTATACTCAGTGATGCCGTTGGAGTTGATGGACTCACTTATCTTCCAAGCCTTCCACTATTATCGTTATTAGATGGCCTTAAGCCATATTTATTGTAATAAGTTCTCTATGGAGACACTCGATGTAATAAGTGTGTGATTGCTACTCTGTTATAAATCCTCCGAGTACTGTGTGGTGTCAGCATTACTGATCCAGGGATGACACCGGAGCATAGAGATCAGACTGTTTGAGGTCTGGTCGCTACAATAGTAGGTGACTATAGACTTGCAAGATAGGATCAAGAACTCTCATATATTGATGAAAACATAATAGGTTCAGATCTGAAATCATGGCACTTGGGCCCTAGTGACAAGCATTAAGCATAGCAAAGTCATAGCAACATCAATCTCAGAACATAGTGGATACTAGGGATTAAACCCTAACAAAACTAACTCGATTACATGATAAAATCTCGTCCAACCCATCACCGTCCAGCAAGCCTACGATGGAATTACTCACACACGACGGTGAGCGTCATGAAATTGGTGATGGAAGATGGTTGATGATGACGATGGCGACGGATTCCCCTCTTCGGAGCCCCGAACGGACTCCAGATCAGCCCTCCCGAGAGAGTTTAGGGCTTGGCGTCGGCTCCGTATCGTAAATCGTGATGAATCCTTCGCTCTTGTTTTTTTCTCCCCAAAAGTGAATATATGGAGTCAAGGTTGAGGTCGGTGGAGCGTCAGGGGGCCCACGAGGCAGGGGCGCGCCCCCACCCTTGTGGACAGGTGGAGGCCCCCCTGACGTGGATCTTCCTTCCAGTATTTTTTATATATTCCAAAATAATTCTCCATTGATTTTCAGGTCATTCTGAGAACTTTTATTTCTGCACAAAAATAATACCATGGCTGTTCTGCTGAAAACAGCGTCAGTCCGGGTTAGTTCCATTCAAATCATGCAAGTTAGAGTCCAAAACAAGGGCAAAAGTGTTTGGAAAAGTAGAAACGACGGAGACTTATCAACTCCCCCAAGCTTAAACATTTGCTTGTCCTCAAGCAAATCAGTTGACAAACTGAAAGTGCTAAAGAAAAACTTTTACAAACTCTGTTTGCTCTTGTTGTTGTAAATATGTAGAGCTGGCATTCAAGTTTTCAGCAAAGATTATGAACTAACCATATTCATATTAACATTTAGGTCTCATGCTTACTCATATCAATGGCATAATCAACTAGCGAGCAATAATAACAAATCTCAGATGACAACACTTTCTCAAAACAATCATGATTATGAACTAACCATATTCACATTAACATTTAGGTCTCATGTTTACTCATATCAATGGCATAATCAACTAGCGAGCAATAATAACAAATCTCGGATGACAACACTTTCTCAAAACAATCATGATATGATATAACAAGATGGTATCTCGCTAGCCCTTTCTGAGATCGCAAAACATAAACGCAGAGCACCTTTAAAGATCAAGGACTGAGTAGACATTGTAATTCATGGTAAAAGAGATCCAGTCAAGTCATACTCAATGTAAACTAACAGTAATGGATGCAAATGAAAGTGGTGCTCTCCAACTGGTGCTTTTTAATAAGAGGAGGAAGACTCAACATAAAAGTAAATAGATAGGCCCTTCGCGGAGGGAAGCAGGGATTTGTAGAGGTGCCAGAGCTCGATTTTGAAATAGATATGAATAATATTTTGAGCGGTATACTTTCATTGTCAACATAACAACCAAGAGATGGTGATATCTTCAATGCTACATACATTATAGGCGGTTCCCAAACACAATGGTAAAGTTTGTACTCCCCCTCCACCAACAAGCATCAATCCATGGCTTGCTCGAAACAACGAGTGCCTCCAACTAACAACAGTCCCGGGGGAGTTTTGTTTGCAATTATTTTGATTTGATTTTCATAAAGCATGGGATTGGGCATCCCGGTGACTAGCCATGTTCTCGTGAGTGAGGAGCGGAGTCCACTCCTCTTGAGACTAACCTGCCTAACATGGAAGATACGAAGAACCCTAGTTGATACATGAGCTATTCAAGCATACAAAATAGAATGTTTATTTGAAGGTTTAGAGTTTGGCACATACAAATTTACTTGGAACGGAAGGTAGATACCGTATATAGGTAGGTATGGTGGACTGATATGGAATAACTTTGGGGTTTATGGAATTGGATGCACAAGCAGTATTCCCGCTTAGTACAAGTGAAGGCTAGAAAAAGACTGGGAAGCGACCAGCTAGAGAGCGAAAACAGTCATGAACATGCATTAAAATTAATCAACACCAAATGCAAGCATGAGTAGGATATAATGCACCATGAACATAAATATCGTAGAGGCTATGTTGATTTTGTTTCAACTACATGCGTGAACATCTGCCAAGTCAAGCCACTTGAATCGTTCAAAAGAGGATACCACCCTATCATACCACATCACAACCATTTTAATAGCATGTTGGCACGCAAGGTAAACCATTATAGGCTCCTAGCTAATTAAGAATGGCATAAGCAACTATAATCTCTAATTTTCATTGCAAACATGTCTATTCATAATAGGCTGAATCAGGAACGATGAACTAATCATATTTACAAAAACAAGAGAGGTCGAGTTCATACCAGCTTTTCTCATCTCAATAAGTTCATCATATAATCATCATTATTGCCTTTCACTTGCACGATCGAACGATGTGAATAATAATAATAATAATAATAGTGCACGTGCATTGGACTAAGCTGGAATCTACAAGCATTCAATTCAAGAGAGAAGACAAGGTAATATGGGCTCTTTGTCAGATCAACAATAATGCATATGACAGCCACTTTAACATTTTAATTATGGTCTTGTCCTCTAGACCCCTAAAGAAAAGAAAAGAAATAAAACTATTTACACGGGAAAGCTCCCAACAGGCGAAAGAAGAACGGGAAATCTTTTTGGGTTTTCTTTTTAGTTACTACTACAAGCTTGGAAAGTAAACTAATTAAAAGCTACAACTAATTTTTTTGTTTTTCTTAAGGTTTATTAAACACACAAGAAGAAAGCATAAAAGGAAAATAAACTAGCATGGATGATACAGTGAAAAAGTATGAGCATCGACAACTAGCATGAGTGTGTGAACATAAATGTAATGTCGGTGAGAAATATGTACTCCCCCAAGCTTAGGCTTTTGGCCTAAGTTGGTCTATGGCCACGGCTGGCCTGACGGATATCCATAGTAATAGTTGGGGTCGTACTGTGAAGAAGCCTCGGATTGCCACTGGTTGGCAATCACCTCCGGATCCCACTAGTAATCAGACTGTCGTGGAGGATCAAATTGTGGTTCCGGCTCTGGCTCTGTAGCTTATGTAGGGTTCCAGTAGGCGTGAATGGCCTCCAACGGAACAAGGTACTTGCCTGTAGATAAATCAAACAAGGAAGGAGCAGGCAAGGTAATAGTCTCAGGATGATTTTTTACCAAATATTAATTTGTACTTCAGCGCCTTTTCCCTATTCTTAACAATAAAATCTTGTGCTACCATACTCTTATAATATAGATAAATAGGAGGCAGCAATTTTTCTTCTTTCTCATAATGCCTAATGGGTATGTTAAAATATGTAGCGAGGCGCGAGGCGGAGATGCCTCCAAGGACGGGGCCCTTAGTACGGTTAAGATTTAACCGCTTTGCAACAATAGCACCCAAACTAAATGTGTCATCACGAAATAAGGCATGGCACAAAATACAATATCAGGGGGACTCAGGTTTCCACGGTTTCCGCACCCAATTAAGCATCTACTAGAAAATATAGCAAAGTAACGTAGAAAAAGAAAGTGTATTCTAGTAATTCATGCCTCCTGTTCATAGCGTCTGCATCTGCTCCTGCAATAGGTCTGTCACCTAGCGGTGCATCAAGAACATAATTCTTCTGTGCAGCAATGAGGATAAACCTCAGATCACGGATCCAATCCGTATCATTGCTACTAACATCTTTCAACTTAGTTTTCTCTAGGAACATATCAAAAATAAAACATGGGAGCTAAACGCGAGCTATTGATCTACAACATAGATATGCTAATACTACCAGGACTAAGTTCATGATAAATTAAAGTTCAATTAATCATATTACTTAAGAACTCCCACTTAGAAAGACATCCCTCTAATCTTCTAAGTGATCACGTGATCCAAATCAACTAAACCATGTCCGATCATCATGTGAGATGGAGTAGCTTCATTGGTGAACATCACTATGTTGATCATATCTACTATATGATTCACGCTCGACCTTTCGGTCTCCGTGTTCCGAGGCCATATCTGTATATGCTTGGCTCGTCAAGTATAACCTGAGTATTCTGCGTGTGCAACTGTTTTGCACCCGTTGTATTTGAACGTAGAGCCTATCACACCCGATCATCACGTGCTGTCTCAGCACGAAGAACTTTCGCAACGGTGCATACTCAGGGAGAACACTTCTTGATAATTAGCGAGAGATCATCTTAAAATGCTACCATCAATCAAAGTAAGATAAGATGCATAAAAGATAAACATCACATGCAATCAATATAAGTGATATGATATGGCCATCATCATCTTGTGCTTGTGATCTCCATCTTCGAAGCACCGTCATGATCACCATCGTCACCGGCGCGACACGTTGATCATCATCATAGCATCGTTGTCGTCTCGCCAATCTTATGCTTCCATGACTATCGCTACCGCTTAGTGATAAAGTAAAGCATTACAGAGAAATTGCATTGCATACAATAAAGCGACAACCATATGGCTCCTGCCAGTTGCCGATAACTTGGTTACAAAACATGATCATCTCATACAATAAAATTTAGCATCATGTCTTGACCATATCACATCACAACATACCCTGCAAAAACAAGTTAGACGTCCTCTACTTTGTTGTTGCAAGTTTTACGTGGCTGCTACAGGCTTAAGCAAGAACCAATCTTACCTACGCATCAAAACCACAATGATAGTTTGTCAAGTTGGTGCTGTTTTAACCTTCGCAAGGACCGGGCGTAGCCATACTCGGTTCAACTAAAGTTGGAGAAACTGACACCCGCCAGCCACCTATGTGCAAAGCACGTCGGTAGAACCAGTCTCGCGTAAGCATACGTGGCGTGGTTTTGACACGGCAAATGTCCTAGAGAAAGGACTTAGTCGTGGAGCCATCGCGATGGGTTAGCTTGAAGGGGTTAAAGCGGACACAGGGATGCAAGAGAGTTTATACTAGTTCAGCCACTTCGATGAAGGTAAAAGCCTACGTCTAGTTGTGATGGAATTGATGGGGTTTCGATGACTAGGGAGCAAACAAGCTTCGCCTATGTCTCGAGTTGTTGTCGGTTGTCCTTGAACCGCCGCCGGGTCGTCCCCTTATATACACGGGTGACGCCCGTCGGTTCACAGAGTCCCAATACCGGCTCATAGATGTGTCCGGTTTGGTCTCTACTTATTCCTAACTTACAATACAAGTTAAATACCAACGCCGGTTTATGGCTACAGGCCTTGAACCGACCATGGGCCTTGAGCCCCCATCTGCCTTTTAACATACTTAACTACTGACGAAGTTAACCCGGCCCAGATAGGCCAGTTTACGCCCAATAGTAATATCCCCAACATTAGGCCCCAGATTGATTTGAACATGTTCATGTCAATCCTTTAGAAAAAATCTTCATCTTCAATATCTTCTTGTAGTTTGTTGAACCGCCGTGATGTCATCTTCTCTGGTCGTTGTAAACCGGCGTGACGTCACCTGTTATAAAGGACCTTAATAGGTCTGCGACAATTAAGGCGACATCTTCGTTTCCAAACCCACGGTCCCTTGATTTTCGCGCCTGACTCCTGTCCCTTGCCTTATAAATAGGACCGAAGGGTCATTTCTTTTTCCCCTCCGTGCCCTTGTGCTTCGTCTCCCTCGCGTCGCCCAGCTTCGGAGCTCCGCCACCACCGTCAACCTCTGCATCAACCTTGGCCGCTGCATCAACCTGGGCGCACTAGAGCACCGCGGCAACCTTCCGCGTCTTTCTCATCTCCAGTAAGTCTTCTGTTCTTTTCAACACAGATCTGCTCTAGGGTTTCATGTTCTTCTAGTGTTCATCGCCTGTTTCGTGTTCATACGATAACTCCTAGATGCATCTGTGAATCCTTACTCTGTGTAGCGGTAGTTTTTAGCATCCGCCTTCAGTTTCATGCCTCAAGACCATAGATCTATATGTATCTCCGCCCATTGATTCAGTATTGTTCTTTTTTGAACCTTGAATATTTTCCTTATTTTCTGAACTTGCTTCAGATCCGTCGCTGCAGAGAAGTCTTATGAAATATGTTTCTGTAAACTTAGTCATCTGCTTCAATGTTTAGACCAGGCGGTTTAACTTTGTAGAAAAAATTGCCAAACCGGTATATACCATTAGTCCCCTTATTGAACCGCCAGATGTTGTTGCTTCATAAAACTCCGGTTTAGATAGATCTGTCTCCGGTTTAACATTGCACATACCAATGTACCTTAATCAATGCATTTTTGAACCGGGATCATCTTCCTTGTAGATTTCATCATGGCCAAGCAAGTATATGAGTGCAACTGGGTTCCTTCTCGCGTTACAGAGGCTCAACTGGACGATTTTGTCCTGATCGGCGCCTTAGGCAGCAAAGATACCATCCATTGGAGGGATCCTGGCAAAGAATGCCCTCCCACACCTCAAGAAGGAGAGGTCGTCGTTTTCGTAGATCACTTAGCCCGGGGCTTTAAGCCGCCCAGTTCTAAATTTTGCCGGGACGTTTTAGCCGATTTTCAACTCCACCCACAAGACACTGGTCCCAACTCTGTTACAAACATGTGTCACTTCCAAGTGCTCTGTGAGGCGTTCTTTCAAGAGGAGCCCACAGTGGAGTTGTTCAGAGACTGTTTCCATCTAAACCGCCGTACTGAGTTTTTTGATGGTTCCAATACGGAATTGGGCGGTGTGGCGATTCAGAAAAGGAAGGAGGTCACATACCCTCATGCCAAGCTGCATAGCCACCCCAAAGAGTGGAATCAAACATGGTTCTATTGCAAAGACACCTCCCCTGCTGGTGAAAATCCTTTGCCTGGCTTTCGTCCGGAGCGGCTTAGCAATACACACCCCTTTCCGCAAAGGTTGACTGCCAAGGAGAGAAGCAAATACGCTCCTCAACTATCCAAGCTCAGAGCCTTCATGGCCAACGGTTTAACAGGGGTTGATCTCGCTCGCTGTTGGATATCATGGAGCATACTACCCCTTAGTCAGCACTCCGGTTTGATGTGCGAGTATACTGGCAGTGTTGATGACCCACTGCGACATGCTAACATCCAGCTCACCGACGAAGAAATCACAGAAGCTGTGAATAAGATGCTGAATGAACCGGAACACATCTGTGCTAAAACCGGCCTGCTTCCCTTCTGTGCCACCAACAAACCGCCAGTTGTAAGAGTTTGATTTTTCCTTTTGCTGAACCTGTTATTGATATGTCTGGTCATTGTTTAATATCAGTGTCTGTGTAACTAGGGCAATGATCCGTTTTGGAGCAAGAAACTGCCGCAGGAGAAACCAGAAAAACCAGACAAACTGGAAAGATCAACCCGGCAAAAGACTAAAGCTGTGAAGAAGACTGCCCACAGGAAAAGAACCACTGCATCCTCTAATCTGGCCCCTAATGATGATGTGGATAATCTGGATCTTAAGGTAGGGCTTAACTCACTTGGCTTATTTTTCATGCTTCTTATTGATGGTGATATTTGTCAGGATGATGCCGAAGCCAGCCATGCTGATGCTGCAGAGGTAATTATTCTCTCTTCTGATTCAGAACCTTTGCCTTCACTAAAAATCCGTCAGGCAAACTGGAAAGTTAAATTTTCTCATCATCTCGCTTACTTGGATCCCAAATTTCTTATGAAGACCCAACAGCACGAAGCTCGCCGCACAACCCGGCACAGCGGCCAGGTAGTTACCTCCACCGGTTTACCGAACAGTCCGGTTCAGAAACGCCATTCAGAGGTCTCTAATTTGCTTGTCAGTGCTTGTCGTAAAGCGGGCTGTTTTCTTCAACCTCTTAATCCATCTGACTCCGATTATCAGGTTACTTCCCACTCATCCTCTGGCGAGTCATCGGCCACTCAGCTGCCACCGCTCAAAACGGTGCTTGGGTAAGCCATACTTATCTTAATATTTTCGGTACATCACCTTGGAACATATGCTGTATTTGACTTTGTTATTCCTTTCAGGGCCAAGCCTAGGCCGAGCAAGAAGGCTCGCCTGGATAAAGCGGCCGAGGAGGATGCCGTCCGTGAATCGGGCAAAACACCAGATCTTGAAGCGGCTATTCCTGAAGACATACCCAATGATCCACCGCAGCGAGATGACGATCTTATTGCTGAAGAGAGGCCTCTTGATACCTCAAGTCCTGTCAACCAGCCCACAAGCCCCATCCGGATTGAGAAATCCACCAATCCAACAAAGCCTACTGATAAGCCAACGGCCCCAGTTCAAACCGGTGATGCCAAGGATGATGAGGTTGTCATTACTGGCATTGGTCGCACAGAGCCAGGCAATCCTGTCGCTTTGTCTAAACATACTGCCAAGGAAGAATTTGCTGCCTTTGGCAAAGGCAAGTGGAATGTTGATCTGGCGACTTACGCTGCTCTGAACGCCCAAGACATCCATTCCGGCTATCTGAACCGGATGTATAACAATCGTGACTATGAAGCCGGTCTGGTTAACATGATGAAAGATAAATATGAGGTAACTTCCATATGCTCTTTCCTGCTTGTATGCTTCAATTCTTGCTGACTCTCCTAGCTCCCAAGGGCCGGTTTGTAATCTTCTTTCAAACCGGGACTTACTAATATCAATCTTAATGCCTCCAAATTTGCTGATGTAGCCCCCAAGGGCCGGTTTAACTTAGTGTAGTTAAACCGGGACTTAAGTAGTTAATATCTCCGCATCAGAACTTTTTTGAACAAATAGCCATTAGCCCCCAAGTGCCAAGTTGAATACTTGTATTGAGCTTGGGACTTTTAATCAATTGAAAGATGACGATCAAATAGGCATTAGCCCCCAAGCACCAAGTGCATAACTTGTTATGTGGTTGGTGCTTCAATTCTTGCACTGCTTACTGAATCATATAACTATCTGTATGCAGGCTGAGCTGAAGACAAAAGAGACCCAAATCGCCGATCTCCAAGAAAATTTGAAGTCCCAACAGACTGAAACCTCAAAAGCAAAAGAGAAATTGACCAGCGCCTTAAGCGCCATGGAACAGCTTAAGAAGGATTTCAAGAAGGAGCGGGCGGATTGGGCTTCTGAAAAATCCAGTTTAACAAAACGAGCAGAAGACGCCGAGGCTGCCAGCATAAAGCGGCACGTGCATGCCATGACCGCTGCTATCTTTGGTAAGCCCGTTTGATTTTTGAATTGAGTCTGCCGTCTTATAGAGCTACCAGTTTGTTAACCCTTGGTGATATTTCAGGGACACGCATTGGTCACATGGGGTCAGATGTGCGGAAAAAATTGAAAGCCGCCTACACGTTGATCGAACAACTATACACTGGTGCACAGCGGATCATCTGTGCTGCATCCCACAACAAGCTGGCGCCCACTTTGATTCAGGACACTCTGATGAAACTGTCAGTGCTTCCTGCCCGAGTTGAAGAGCTGAAGAAATCTGCTGCTCGAACCGGTGCGATCAATGCCTTAATTTGGGCAAAAGCTTGGGTGCCGGATTTTGATCCTATTGAAGCGGCTCAGGGCTATCCCAGCTTGAAGGAAGACGGGTCAGAGTTTAGTGAAGCGGATCTGCGAGCAATAAACCGGGAGGTGCGTCCGCTAGCTTGTCAATTGGCTGAAGAAGCAGACTTGTCTCATTATCAAGCCCAATATGACAATCAAAACAAGCGAATAGCTGCACCAATTCATGAAGCGGAAAATCTTATCCCTCCAATCCGTAAGCATACTTATGCTCCCGATATTGACCCATCTTTGCTGATCCATGATGAAGCTATCTTTCAAGCATTAATGGGAATCGACTGGACAACTGTTAATTTCCAGCCGCTGGGTAGAGAAACTGAAGCTGAAGCGGCGCGGGATGACCCACAACCATCAGGCCGGGCTGGTGACCAAGCTTGAACTGGAAGCCGGTTTAAAATTGCTTCTCCCTTGCAAAAAAACAATGATCTTATTGTGGGCACCGTGTTGCCTTGTAATAGGCTAGCTGATACTTTTGATGCTGATATGCCTTCGTGCATAATTACTGCAACTTGCTCTTCCTTTGGGCGATGAACTTTCCAAAGTACTTTCTGCAATAAAAATCTTAAAGTGCCATCGTGGTTGTACCGTCAGGCGAAATATGATGTCTACATATATGAAATCAAAACATCCGAAATTTTTAAGTATATGACCAAATTTTGAGATACATAATACCTGCCATCGTTGGACGTGAAGTTGGCTTGGCCAATCTTGAAGCGGAGTTTTATAAACCCACACTGTTGGAGGAGATAGCAGCTCCTATATATATATATATATATATGATGCCAGTTTACCATGTAAACCGTGCCGGGTTATAATAAACACCGTGTTACTCCGTAATAGGATGTTAACAAAAAATCAAACCGAGCAAATAGTCTCCGGATTAAGATGGACCGTGTTCCGTCAATTGACAGTTTGAACCGGCTTAAAAATTTGTCGGTTTAAAAAACGCAATAAAAAGCAAGAAATATCCTTCAAAGAAAAGTGTGAAGCAAAGGCAATGACAAAACCGTTTGCAAAAAGAGGCTTATTTGAGCTGATCAGATGGCGTTACCATGGTCGAACACGACCAAGCTCCTGATAGGTGTAGCTATGGTTCAAGTCAGCCAGGTCCCCAAATGAAACCGTGGCATTTATGCCGATCAAGTGGCATGGCAATGGTTCGGGTTCGACCAAGCCCCCAAGTGATTCTGTGGCCTTAGGCCGATCAAGAGGCATGACTGGTTCAGACGTGACCAAGTCCCCAAGTGATCTGGTGGCTCTCGCCTATCAAGAGGTATTGCATTGGTTCGGACACGACCAAGCCCCCAAGTGATATAACATGATGCTTTTGAAAAGCTAACTCAAGGGGTAAACCGGAGGCCGCTTTAGAACAACTCCGTGTAACCACACATGATGTAAAATAACAGATACCCCACTTTAGCTGAGGTTCTGGTTTATTATATTTAATCATAATATATACATCGTCGTAATATGTACATAAGTAGAGCCAATGGCTCAGGTATAGTAAGGCCGAAGATGAGCTATGTTCCACGGCCTGTTGGTCTCCTCCTCTGATGTACGTGAGTCTTTATGCTCTCGAACATCGATCAGATAGTATGACCCGTTGTGCAGATTCTTGCTGACCACGAAAGGCCCCTCCCAAGGTGGGGATAGCTTATGCATATCAGTCTGATCTTGGATGAGCCGAAGCACCAAATCTCCTTCCTGAAAAGTTCTGGTTCTGACTCGGTGACTGTGATAACAACGAAGATCCTGTTGGTAAATCGCCGAGCGGGCGGCTGCTATGTCACGTTCTTCATCCAACAGGTCCAAAACGTCTTGCCATGCTGTCTCATTGTCCGCTTCAACATAAGCCGCCACACAGGGTGAATCATGACGGATATCACTGGGGAGAACCGCCTCCGCTCCATAAACCATGAAGAACGGTGTGTATCCTGTTCATCTGTTGGGTGTAGTATTGATGCTCCATAACACAGATGGTAACTCTTCTACCCAACAACCTGGTGTTCTCTGCAAAGGAACCATAAGCCGGGGCTTGATGCCTCTCAAGATCTCTTGATTAGCCCTTTCTGCTTGACCATTGGACTGTGGGTGTGCCACCGATGAAACGTTGAGCCGGAAGTGCTCTCGTTCGCAGAACTCCTTCATGGCACCTTTGGACAAATTGGTACCATTATCTGTGATGATACTGTGTGGAAAGCCAAACCGGAAAATCACTTTTTTGATGAACTGAACCGCCGTGGCCGCATCACACTTGCTAACAGGTTCTGCCTCCACCCACTTTGTAAACTTGTCAACCGCCACCAGGAGGTGGGTCTTCTTATCTTTGGACCTTTTGAAAGGCCCAACCATATCCAGCCCCCAAGTCGCAAACGACCAAGTAATTGGAATCATTCTCAATTCTTGAGCCGGCACATGAGCACGTCTTGAAAACTTTTGGCAACCATCACATCGTCTGACCAGATCCTCCGCATCAGCATGAGCAGTTAACCAATAGAAGCCATGGCGAAACGCTTTAGCCACCAGAGATTTTGAACCGGCGTGGTGACCACAATCTCCTTCATGGATCTCACGCAAAATTTCACGGCCTTCTTCAGGAGACACACAACGTTGAAACGCCCCTGACACACTGCAATGATGCAACTCGCCGTTGATAATAGTCATGGACTTGGATCGCCGGATTATCTGTCGGGCCAGAGTCTCATCCTCTGGTAACTCGCCCCGGTTCTTGTACGCCAGGTAAGGAAGTGTCCAATCCGGAATAACATGAAGAGCTGCCACCAATTGAGCCTCCGGATCAGGAATAGCCAAATCCGCTTCACCAGGGATCTTGACCGACGGGTTGTGCAGCACATCCAGAAAGACATTGGGCGGAACCGGTTTGCGCTGAGAGCCCAGTCGGCTTAAAGCGTCCGCCGCTTCATTCTTCCGCCGGTCCACGTGGTCCACCTGATAGCCTTTAAAGTGACCTGCAACAATATCCACCTCACGACGATATGCTGCCATGAGTGGGTCCTTGGAGTCCCAAGTGCCAGATACTTGCTGAGCCACAAGGTCCAAGTCACCGAAGCACTTAACTCGACTTAGATTCATCTCCTTAGCCATCCGGAGACCGTGGAGCAAGGCTTCATACTCAGCTGCATTGTTAGTACAAGGGAACATTAAGCGGAGAACGTAACAAAACTTATCACCTCGTGGGGAAGTTAATACGACTCCATCCCCCGAGCCTTCCAATTGCCTGGATCCGTCAAAATGGATGGTCCAATATGTGTGATCCGGCTTTTCTTCAGGTGCTTGCATTTCCGTCCAATCATTGATGAAATCCACAAGTGCTTGAGACTTAACTGCCGTCCGAGGCACATACTTCAAACCGTGCGGCCCAAGCTCTATAGCCCACTTGGCAATCCGGCCAGTCGCTTCCCGGTTCAAGATGATATCCCCCAAAGGAGCAGAACTGACCACCGTAATTGGGTGCCCTTGGAAGTATTGTTTAAGCTTCCGACTTGCCATAAAAACTCCATACACCAGCTTCTGCCAATGCGGATACCTCTACTTGGACTCAATGAGTACCTCGCTGATATAATAGACCGAACGTTGAACCAGATGCTCCTTACCTGCCTCCTTTCGCTCCACCACAATAGCCACGCTGGCCGCACGAGCATTAGCAGCAACATATAGAAGTAACGGCTCCTTGTCAATGGGAGCGGCGAGCACCGGTGGATTGGCCAATTGCCGCTTTAAGTCCTCAAATGCTTCATCAGCAGCGGAACTCCAGACAAACTGATCCGTCTTCTTCAACATCTGATACAAAGGGATTGCCTTCTCACCAAGACGACTGATAAACCGGCTTAACGCGGCAATCCAGCCTGCCAAGCGTTGAACATCATTGATACACTTCGGTTTAGCCAGGGAGGTGATGGCTGTGATCTTCTCCGGATTAGCCTCAATTCCCCTGTTGGACACCAGAAAACCCAATAACTTGCCCGCCGGTACACCAAAGACACACTTGTCTGGATTAAGCATCATCTTGTACGTCCTCAGGTTATCAAAGGTTTCCTTCAAATCATCAACCAGAGTCTCCTTCTCCCTGGAATTAGCCACGATATCATCCACGTAAGCATTTACATTACGGCCAATCTGCTTGTGAAGACAATTTTGTACACACCATTGATAAGTTGCCTGGGCACTCTTGAGCCCAAAGGGCATAGACACATAGCAAAAGGCTCCAAAGGGAGTTATGAATGTCGTCTTCTCCTGGTCCTTAACTGCCATTTTGATCTGATGATAGCCAGAATATGCATCCAAAAAACTTAAACGCTCACAACCCGCCGTAGCATCAATAATTTGATCAATACGGGGGAGGGCAAAAGGATCTGCTGGACAAGCCTTATTAAGATCTGTGTAATCCACACACATGCGCCAGGTGCCGTTTTTCTTAAGGACCAGCACCGGATTGGCAAGCCACTCAAGGGTGAAAAACTTCAACAATAAAGCCAGCTGCTAAGAGCCTGGCTACCTCTTCTCCAATCGCCTTGCGTCTTTCTTCGTTAAACCGGCGGAGGAACTGTTTCACCGGTTTGTATTTAGGATCCACATTAAGGGTGTGCTCAGCGAGTTGCCTCGGTACACTTGGCATGTCAGAGGGCTTCCATGCAAAAATGTCCTGATTCTCACGGATGAACTCGATGAGCGCGCTTTCCTATTTCGGATGCAAGTTGGCACTGATGTTGAACTGCTTGGACGAATCGCCAGGTACGAAGTCAACAAGCTTAGTTTCTGCTGCCGATTTGAACTTCAGGGCCAGATCATGCTCCGTAGTTGGCTTCTTTAATGGAGTCATGTTCGCCGGATCAACATTGTCCTTATAATACTTCAGCTCCTCGGTGGCATAAACCGACTCTGCATAGGCCGCATCTCCTTCCTCGCATTCCAAAGCAATTTTACGGCTTCCGTGAACCGTTATTGTCCCCTTGTGACCCGGCATCTTGAGCTGCAAATACACATAACAGGGTCGTGCCATAAACTTGGCGTAGGCCGGTCGCCCAAACAGGGCGTGATATGGACTTTGGATTTTCACCACTTCAAACGTCAATGTTTCCGACCTGGAATCATGATCATCTCCAAAGGCCACTTCCAGAGCTATCTTACCAACAGGATATGCTGACTTGCCAGGTACCACACCGTGGAACACCGTATTAGACGGTTTGAGATTTTTATCTGTTAGTCCCATACGACGGAAGGTCTCATAGTACAAGATATTAATGTTGCTCCCTCCATCCATGAGCACCTTGGTGAACTTGTAACCTCCCACCTGAGGCGCCACCACCAGAGCCAACTGACCCGGATTATCAACCTGGGGAGGGTGATCCTCTCTGCTCCATATGATTGGCTGTTCAGACCAGCATAGATAACGGGGCACGGCCGGTTCAACAGAGTTGACTGCCCGCCTCTGAACCTTCCGGTCTCGCTTGTCCAAGCTAGTGGTAAAGACATGGTACTGCCCACTATTCAATTGCTTTGGGTTGCTCTGGTAACCTGACTGTTGCTGCTGCTGGTTGTAACCACCCTGGTTGTTCTGATTATTTTGACTGTTATGTCCGCCCGGATTACCGTCAAATCCTGAACCGGAATTTCCTCCACCGTAACTCGGCCCGGATCCTGAGCCACCGCCAGAGCCGTGATCATACCAGAAAGCATTAGAATTCTTGAACTCCTGCATAATGAAGCAATCCTTCCAAAGGTGGTTTGTTGGCACGTCCTTCGTCCCATGTCTTGGACAGGGCTGGCTCAGTAGATAATTTAGGCGGTCCGGGTTAGGGTTGGGTGCCCCACTGCGATTTTTCGGTTTACCCTTGCGTCGCTGGCCATTGTCCTGCACGTTGGTATTAGCCACAAAGTCCATGTTACCATCCACTTTACGCTTGCCTCCACCACCATTGCCTGCCAAGTGATGCTGCTGCCCTTTGGAGTTGCAGTTCCTCTTTCCCTTTCCTGCCTTGTCATCATCAGATTCGGGATCCTTGGTACTATCAGAATCAGCATACTTTACTAAAGCAGCCATGAGGGTCCCCATGTTAGTGCAATGACGCTTCATCCGTCCCAACTTCAGCTTTAGGGGCCCAAACCGGCAGTTGCCTTCTAGGATTAATACTGCGGTGTCAGCGTTGATGCGGTCTGATGAATGCAACACTTGTGAAACCCGGCGCACCCAATGAGTCGTCGATTCTCCTTCCTCCTGGACGCAGGCAGCTAAGTCCACTATCGACATAGGCTGTTTACATGTATCCTTGAAATTGCTGATAAACCGGGCTCGTAATTGGGCCCATGAACTGATAGAATTAGCCAGCAAGCTTTTTAACCAAGTACGGGCCGTTCCTTCAAGCATCATGGTGAAGTATTTCGCACACGCCGCGTCATCCACATCAAGCATCTCCATGGCCATCTCATAGCTCTCCACCCATGTCTCTGGAGGTTGATCCTCCGTGTAATTTGGTACTTTGCGCGGGCCTTTGAAATCCTTGGGCAGGCGCACATTGCGTAAAGCGGGGACAAGGCAAGGCACCCCCAAAGAACTGGAAGTAACACCAGGTTCGATGGAGGTAGTTGGACGAACCGGCGTGAGCTGCCGAGCCTGATGCTGTGCGGCTAACTCGGCCTCCCTGCGCGCTCGGGCCCGGTCCACCACTTCCTGAGCGTTATCAGCACCACCCGCCGGGTTGTTGCCACGGGGTGCTCCACGTCGTTCATTACTCGACACTGCCGATTCATCCATATGTCTGCTATAGCTCCGGCTTGGACGGGGGGTCAAGTGGATCCGGTCGCGGCTATACGAGTATGCTTCTTGTTGGACCAAACCTGTCCTCAGAAGCTCCTTGACCCGTCGTGTCTCTACTACCTGCGGCGAGTCACCTTCAATTGGAATGGCCTCCAGCCGTGCAGCAGCGGCCACGAGATTGTCCATCGGGTTGGAGTAGTGACCCGGATGTGTCGAAACAGCCTGAGGTATAACAGTATTTTGACGAGGCAGATCCATCCGACGGGGCTGAACCGGCGCGCCGGTCGCAGGGGCTTCCGTCCGGTTTACCTCCAGCGGATTACTGGTTCCTGCTCCTGGGGTGTTGAAAAGGTCTCTGGCCTCGAAAACCGAAGGCAAACGGGATCGGTACTTCCTCTTCATGACTTCATGCGACGCGTTCTGGTCCAACATGAGCCTGTAGGCTTGTGCGTCTAAAGCAGCCCGCTCTGCGGTCATCCTGGCATCCTCAGCTGCCAGGTCCGCCTTGGCCTGGGTGATCTGTTCCTTCACCTTTGCAATCTCCGCGTTGTGGACTTCCTGATCCGCCGGATTAGCTTCTGCCATAAGCACAGCCAATGCATCAAATAGATCTGATAGAACTTGAGCCGGCAGGCGCGCAGAGCTCCCTGCCCCAGCAGTTGTCGCCGCTGCTGAACCGGAGGTTATTGGCGCAGCGGTCGAAGAATGAAGTGTTGCCTGTGTGCCAGCCATGAATATTCCAACTCGGTTGGTTAGATCAGAGGGGTCCGGAATACTGTCACCATCGGAACAGCCCCCAATCCGGCCGTCTTGTAGCTGATATAGAGATTCGGTTTCTCCGGTTGATGACTCGTCGTCGGAACAAACGACGGTCTCGCCGCGGGATTCCGATCCACCCTCATAACTTCCTCCGTGGATGACCCCCACGAAGGCACGCCTCACGGCCGGTTTAACCCGGGCGGACCGCGCACGCTGAGTCATTTCGACGAGGTCGGTGCAGATGCACGGCTCAGGGCCCGGTTCACCAATCTTGCCGATGAAAACGTGTATGCCACCAAAGGGGACCCGGTACCCGTACTCAACTGAGCCGGCCTCGGGGCCCTAGCCTGCATCATTGATGTAGAGCTTGCCGCGACGACTCTTAGTCATCCGGCCCACGACGTAGCCCTCGAGTCCTTCAAAGCGGCCCTCCAAGAACTTGAAACCATCATGCGATAGCCCCACGGTGGGCGCCAACTATCGTGGTTTTGTCACGGCAGATGTCCTAGAGAAAGGACTTAGTCGTGGAGCCATCGCGACGGGTTAGCTTGAAGGGGTTAAAGCGGACACAGGGACGCAAGAGAGTTTATACTAGTTCGGCCCCTTCGATGAAGGTAAAAGCCTACATCTAGTTGTGATGGAATTGATGGGGTTTCGATGACTAGGGAGCAAACAAGCTTCGCCTATGTCTCGAGTTGTTGTCTGTTGTCCTTGAACCGCCGCCGGGTCGTCCCCTTATATACACGGGTGATGCCCGTCGGTTCACAGAGTCCCAATACCGGCTCATAGATGTGTCTGGTTTGGTCTCTACTTATTCCTAACTTACAATACAAGTTAAATACCAACGCCGGTTTATGGCTACAGGCCTTGAATCGACCATGGGCCTTGAGCCCTCATCTGCCTTTTAACATACTTAACTACTGACGAAGTTAACCGGGCCCAGATAGGCCGGTTTACGCCTAGTAGTAATATCCCCAACAGTACGCGTATTGTCGGTCCGGGCCGCTTCATCCAACAATACCACCAAACCAAAGTATGACATGTTGGTAAGTAGTATGACTTATATCGCCCACAACTCGCTTGTGTTCTACTCGTGCATATAACATCAACACATAAAACCTGGCTGGGATGCCACTGTTGGGGAACGTAGTAATTTCAAAAAAATTCCTACGCACATGCAAGATCATGGTGATGTATAGCAACGAGAGGGGAGAGTGTTGTCTACGTACCCTCGTAGACCGACAGCGGAAGCGTTATGATAACGTGGTTGATGTAGTCGTACATCTTCACGGCCCGACCGATCAAGCACCGAAACTACGGCACCTCCGAGTTCTAGCACACGTTCAGCTCGATGACGATCCCCGGACTCCGATCCAGCAAAGTGTCGGGGAAGAGTTCTGTCAGCACGACGGCGTGGTGATGATCTTGATGTTCTACTGTCGCAGGGCTTCGCCTAAGCACCACTACAATATTATCGAGGACTATGGTGGAGGGGGGCACCGCACACGGCTAAGAGAACGATCTTGAAGATCAACTTGTGTGTCTAGGGGTGCCCCCTGCCCCTGTATATAAAGGAGCAAGGGGGGTGCGGCCGGCTCTAGGAGGAGGTGCGTCGGAGGAGTCCTACTCCTACCGGGAGTAGGACTCCCCTCCTTTCCCTAGTTGGATTAGGACTTGGGGGGAAGGAGGAGAGGGAAGAAAGGAAAGGGGGGGCGCCCCCCCCCTCCTTGTCCAATTCCGACTTGGGGGGAGGGGGGCGCGGCAGCCCCTAGGCCTCCTCTCCTCTTCCTCCACTAGGCCCATTAAGGCCCATTAGGTTACCGAGGGGGTTCCGGTAACCTCCCGGTACTCCGGTAAAATGCCAATTTCACCCGGAACACTTCCGATGTCTAAACATAGGCTTCCAATATATCGATCTTTATGTATCAAACATTTCGAGACTCCTCGTCATGTCCGTGATCACATCCGGGACTCCGAACAAACTTCGGTACATCAAAATATATAAACTCATAATGAAACTATCATCGTAACGTTAAGCGTGCGGACCCTACAGGTTCGAGAACAATGTAGACATGACTGAGGCATGTCTCCGGTCAATAACTAATAGCGGAACCTGGATGCTCATATTGGCTCCCACATATTCTACGAAGATCTTTTATCGGTCAGACCGCATAACAACATACTTTGTTCCCTTTGTCATCGGTATGTTACTTGCCCGAGATTCGATCGTCGGTATCTTAATACCTAGTTCAATCTTGTTACCGGCAAGTCTCTTTACTCGTTCCGTAATACATCATTTCACAACTAACTCATTAGTTGCAATGCTTGCAAGGCTTAAGTGATGTGCATTACCGAGAGGGCCCAGAGATACCTCTCCGACAATCGGAGTGACAAATCCTAATCTCGAAATACGCCAACCCAACATGTACCTTTGGAGACACCTGTAGAACTCCTTTATAATCACCCAGTTACGTTGTGACGTTTGGTAGCACACAAAGTGTTCCTCCGGCAAACGGGAGTTGCATAATCTCATAGTCATAGGAACATGTATAAGTCATGAAGAAAGCAATAGAAACATACTAAACGATCGGGTGCTAAGATAATGGAATGGGTCATGTCAATCACATCATTCTTCTAATGATGTGATCCCGTTAATCAAATAACAACTCTTTTGTTTATGGTTAGGAAACATAACCATCTTCGATTAACGAGCTAGTCAAGTAGAGGCATACTAGTGACACTCTGTTTGTCTATGTATTCACACATGTATTATGTTTCAGGTTAATACAATTCTAGCATGAATAATAAACATTTATCATGATATAAGAAAATAAATAATAACTTTATTATTGCCTCTAGGGCATATTTCCTTCATGTACTTCAGCGCCTTTTCCCTATTATTAACAATAAAATCTTGTGCTACCATACTCTTATAATCTAGATAAACAGGAGGCAGCAATTTTTCTTCTTTCTCATAATGCCTAATGGGTATGTTAAAATATGCAGCAAGGCGCGAGGCGGAGATGCCTCCAAGGATGGGGCCCTTAGTACGGTTAAGATTTAACCGCTTTGCAATAATAGCGCCCAAACTAAATGTGTCATCACGAAATAAGGCATGGCACAAAATACAATATCAGGGTCACTCAGGTTTCCACAGTTTCTGCGCCCAATTAAGCATCTACTAGCAAATATAGCAAAGTAACGTAGAACAGGAAAGTGTATTCTAGTAATTCATGCGTCGGAAGCCTTCCTCGTTTCCCCTACAGCAATGGTATCAATAAACCCATCCACATCGTCACGATGTGGTTCCTCTACACTGCCCTCAAAAGGGATCAAACAAACCCGACAAAAATAACGATGTGACATCTCCTTATGCTCATCATATAAATAAAATTCCACCATGGGTGGTGAGCTCCTAGCATGGAAATGAAAATTTTGCACAAAGATATTGGTGAGTAAGAGATACTGTTTGCGTTGGTCGTGGAGGAATGCGGTGAGGCCTGCATTCTCAGCCAATTCATAGAAATCATCATAAATCCCGGCTGCTCTCAAGAAATCATCACACGGCCGGACCTCCGCGGTGTGAGGGAGATTATACTTGGGCTTCTTGTTCTCTTTACTTTGTTTATCCTTCGAGCTTCGGCTCGATGAGCCCCTCAAAAATCTGTTCATCTTTTTCTGAAAATTTCTGAAATTTTTAGTAACTTCAAAAATAAAAGTGAACCAAACTCAACAAAATTGATAGCAACTACTCCCACAAGTGCCTAGAGGATATATCATGCATTAAAACTACTTTTGACCATATAAATTTGACATGCAAGCTCAAGAACAGGGTCACCTAAGCAGCAAAAATATGCAATGAATAAAGCACTAGAACAAAAACTAATTGGACCATTGGAGGAGTCACATACCAAGGAACAATCCCCCAAAGCAGTTTTGTGAGAGGTGCTTTCAGCAACGAGATCGAAAATGGCAGCAAGATGAGCTTGGACTCAGGTTTGAGCTGGCTAGTGATGTTTGTGGGAGGAAGAAGGAATGTGTGGTAGCTGGAATAAGTGGTGGGAAGCCACCATGGGCCCACGAGGCAGGGGTGCGCCCAGGGGGGTAGGGCGCGCCCTGGACCCTCGTGGCTAGGTGCTTGCTCCCCCTGCTGTGTTCTCAGTGCCAGATATTCTCAAATATTCCAGAAAAAAATCTTATTTAAATTTCAGGGCATTTGGAGAACTTTTATTTTTGAGGTATTTTTTATTACATGGATAATTCAGAAAACAGACAGAAATTACTATTTTTGCTTTATTTAATATAAATAACATAAAGTAAAAAGATGGTACAGAGATTTGTGTTTTCTAAATTCATCCATCTCATGCTAATCAAAAGGAATCCACTAGCAAGGTTGATCAGGTCTTGTTAACAAACTCATTCCGAATAACATGGAACCGGAGAATTTTCGAATAACACAAGGTTACCTCAACAGGGATATGCATGTCCCCAACAATAAGAATATCATATTTCTTCTTGATAGTAGGAAGAGGAAATTCAAAACCTCCAAAAATAATCGATGGAATTTTTCCAATAGAGTTTATACTATGAACTTGAGGTGGTTTCCTCGTAAAGTGTACCGTATGCTCATTGCCATTAACATGAAAAGTGACATTGCCTTTGTTGCAATCAATAACAGCCCCTGCAGTATTCAAAAGGGGTCTACCAAGAATAATAGACATACTATCGTCCTCGGGAATATCAAGAATAACAAAGTCCGTTAAAATAGTAACGTTCGCAACCACAACAAGCACATCCTCACAAATACCGACAGGTATAGCAGTTGATTTATTGGCCATTTGCAAAGATATTTCAGTAGGTGTCAATTTATTCAAATCAAGTCTACGATATAAAGAGAGATGCATAACACTAACACCGGCTCCAAGATCACATAAAGCAGTTTTAACATAGTTTCTTTTCATGGAGCATGGTATAGTTGGTACTCCTGGATCTCCTAGTTTCTTAGGTATTCCACCTTTAAAAGTATAATTAGCAAGCATGGTGGAAATTTCAGCTTCCGGTACCTTTCTTTTATTTGTCATAATTTCTTTCATATACTTAGCATAGGGATTCATTTTGAGCATATCAGTTAATCGCATACGCAAAAAGATAGGTCTAATCATTTCAGCAAAGGGCTCAAAATCCTTATCATCCTTTTTCTTGGATGGTTTAGGAGGAAAAGGCATGGGTTTCTGAACCTATGGTTCTCTTTCTTTATCGTGCTTCCTAGCAACAAAGTCTCTCTTATCATAACATTGATTCTTTGATTGTGGGTTATCAAGATCAACAGCAGGTTCAATCTCTACATCATTATTATTGCTAGGTTGAGCATCAACATGAACATCATTATTAACATTACCACTAGGTTCATGCTCATTACCAGATTCTGTTTCAGTATCAGAAATAGAGATATTATTGGGATTCTCAGGTGTGTCAATAACAGGTCCACTAGAAGCATGCAAACTGCTATCATTTTTCTTTTTTTTCTTCTTAGAAGGACTAGGTGCATCTACATTATTTCTCTGAGAATCCTGCTCAATTCTCTTAGGGTGGCCTTCAGGATACAAAGGTTCCTGAGTCATTTTACCAGTTCTAGTCATAACTCTAATAGCATTATCATTTTCTTACTATTTAATTCATTGAGCAAATCATTCTGAGCTTTAAGTACTTGTTCTACTTGAGTGGTAACCATAGAAGCATGTTTACTACTAAGTTTTAGTTCACCTTTAACATTAGCCATATAATCACCCAAGTGTTCAAGCATATCAGCATTGCGTTTTAATTCCCTACCAAAATAAGCATTGAAGTTTTCTTGTTTAACCATAAAGTCATCAAACTCATCCAAGCATGGGCTAACAAACTTAGTAAATGGGATTTTAGCTTTATCATATCTATAGAGAGAATTTACCTTTACTACCTATGTCGGGTTATCAAGACCATGTGTTTCTTCAATATGTGATGGATTAAAACCATGTATTTCTTCAACATGCGGTAAATTAAGACCATGTATTTCTTCAACAGGAGGTAAACTCTTAACATCTTCAGCTTTTATACCTTTTTCTTTCATAGATTTCTTTGCCTCTTGCATATCTTCAGGACTGAGAAATAGAATACCCCTTTTCTTCGGAGTTGGCTCGGGAGTTGGTTCAGGAATTGGATCAGGGATTGGATCAGGAAGTGTCCAATTATTTTCATTGGCCAACATATTATTTAATAAAATTTCAGCTTCATCTGGTGTTCTTTCCCTGAAAACACAACTAGCACAACTATCCAGGTGGTCTCTGGAAGCATCGTTTAGTCCATTATAAAAGATATCAAGTATTTCATTTATCTTAAGAGGATGATCAGGCAAAGCATTAAGTAATTGGAAAAGCCTCCCCCAAGCTTGTGGGAGACTCTCTTCTTCAATTTGCACAAAAGTATATATTTTCCTTAAAGCAGCTTGTTTCTTATGAGCAGGGAAATATTTAGGAGAGAAGTAATAAATCATATCCTGGGGACTACGCACACAACCAGGATCAAGAGAATTAAACCATATCTTAGCTTCACCCTTTAATGAGAACGGAAATAATTTAAGGATATAATAATAGCGAGTTTTCTCATCATTACTGAACAGGGTGGCTATATCATTTAATTTAGTGAGATGTGCCACAACAGTTTCAGATTCATAGCCAGAGAGAGGATCAGATTCAACTAAAGTAATTATCTCAGGATCAACAGAGAAATCATAATAATTATCAGTAACAAAGATAGGTGAATTAGCATAAGCAGGATCATATTTCATTCTAGCATTCAAAGTTTTTTGATTCAGCTTAGCTAATAGTTTCTTAAGATCACTCCTATCATTGCAAGCAAGAAAGTCTCTAGTAGTTTATTCATCCATAACATAACCTTCAGGAACAATAGGCAATTCATATCTAGGGGGAGAATCTTCATCATCACTTTCATCAATATTATCAGTTTCAATAATTACATTCTCTCTAGCCCTAGCAAGTTGTTCATCAAGAAATTCACCAAGTGGCACAGTGGTATCAAGCATAGAAGTAGTTTCCTCATAAGTATCATGCATAACAGAAGTGGCATCATCAATAACATGTGACATATCAGAATTAATAGCAGAAGGAGGTTTAGGTGTCACAAGCTTACTCAAAACAGAAGGTGAATCAAGTGCAGAGCTAGATGGAAGTTCCTTACCTCCCCTCGTAGTTGAGGGAAAAATCTTGGTTCTTGGATCTTTCATGTTCTTCATAATGATAAGCAGATATAAATCCCAAGTGACTCAAATAATAGAGCTATGCTCCCCGGCAATGGCGCCAGAAAATAGTCTTGATAACCCACAAGTATAGGGGATCGCAAAAGTTTTCGAGGGTAGAGTATTCAACCCAAATTTATTGATTCGACACAAGGGGAGCCAAAGAATATTCTCAAGTATTAGCAGCTGAGTTGTCATTTCAACCACACCTGGAAACTTAATATTTGCAGCAAGGTATTTAGTAGCACAGTAATATGATAGTAGTGGTAACGGTGGTAAAAGGTAATGGTAGAAAAAGTAATGTTTTGGTGTTTTATAGTGATGATAACAATAGCAACGGAAAATTAAATAAGCGAAGAACAATATATGGAAAGCTCGTAGGCAATGGATCGGTGATGGAGAATTATGCCGGATGTGGTTCATCATGTAACAATCATAACATAGGGTGACACAGAACTAGCTCAAATTCATCAATGTAATGTAGGCATGTATTCCGAATATAGTCACACATGCTTATGGAAAAGAACTTGCATGACATCTTTTGTCCTACCCTCCCGTGGCAGCGGGGTCCTATTGGAAACTAAGGGATATTAAGGCCTCCTTTTAATAGAGTACTGGACCAAAGCATTAACACATAGTGAATACATGAACTCCTCAAACTACGATCATCACCGGGAGTGGTCCCGATTATTGTCACTTCAGGGTTGCCGGATCATAACACATAGTAGGTGACTATAGACTTGCAAGATAGGATCAAGAACTCTGATATATTGATGAAAACATAATAGGTTCAGATCTGAAATCATGGCACTCGGGCCCTAGTGACAAGCATTAAGCATAGCAAAGTCATAGCAACATCAATCTCAGAACATAGTGGATACTAGGGATCAAACCCTAACAAAACTAACTCAATTACATGATAAATCTCATCCAACCCATCACCGTCCAGCAAGCCTACGATGGAATTACTCACACACGGCGGTGAGCATCATGAAATTGGTGATGGGGGATGGTTGATGATGACGATGGCGACGTATTCCCCTCTCCGGAGCCCTGAACGGACTCTAGATCAGCCCTCCTGAGAGACTTTAGGGCTTGGCGGCGGCTTCGTATCGTGAAACGTGATGAATCCTTCTCTCTCTCTTTTTCTCCCCGAAAGTGAATATATTGAGTCAAGGTTGAGGTCGATGGAGCGTCACGGGGCTCACGAGGCAGGGGGCGCGCCCTCATCCTCGTGGACAGGTGGAGGCCCCCTGACGTGGATCTTCCTTCCAGTATTTTTTATATATTCCAAAATAATTCTCCATTGATTTTCAGGTCATTCCGAGAACTTTTATTTCTGCACAAAAATAACACCATGGCAGTTCTGCTGAAAACAACGACAGTCCGGGTTAGTTCCATTCAAATCATGCAAGTTAGAGTCCTTAACAAGGGAAAAAGTGTTTGGAAAAGTAGATAGGACGGAGACGTATCAAGCATCGAGTATGGGCACTCCCCTTGGTAACTGCCAAGCTTGGGAGAGTGCCCCGGTATCGTATCACCATCACACCTTTTATCTTTACCGTTTTTATTAGTTCGATCCTTTTGATAATATCTTGATCTAGTAGAATAAAGTTTTAGTATGATCTAGTTGTGAGTTTAGCTTTATGATCCTTCTATGTAATTGAGTCCATGAGCTATATATAATAAAGATTAGTGTTGAGTCAAGGGCTTGATTATTTTGCTATGATCTTGAGGGAATAAAATAAAAGAGTAGAAATAAACAGAAATAAAGAGATCATATGGATCTTATGGAGAGTAATGGGCTCACATATAAAGAGTATGATGAATAAAAGTTGTTGAGAGTTGACAAACATAGTTTTGGTCATCGTTGCAATTAATAGGAAGTAATAAAGAAAGAGAGGTTTTCACATATAAATATACTATCTTGGACATCTTTTTGTGAGCACTCATTAAAATATGACATGCTAAAGAGTTGACGTTGGACAAGGAAGACACCGTAATGGGTTATGTTTTCTTACATCTGAGATAAATTATATTGTCATGGATCATCCAACATGTTGAGCTTGCCTTTCCCTCTCATGCTAGCCAATTTCTTTGCACCAAGTAGAGATACTACTTGTGCTTCCAAAGATCCCTAAACCCAGTTGTCATCGGTGCAAGCAATAAAAAATTTGCTCTCTAAATATGTATGACTTATTAGTGTGGAGAAAATAAGCTTTATACGATCTTGTGATGTGGAAGAAATAAAAGCGACGGGCTACATAATAAAGGTCCATATCTCAAGTGGCAATATAAAGTGACGTTCTTTTGCATTAAGATTTCGTGCATCCAACCATAAAAGCGCATGACAACCTCTACTTCCCTCTGCGAAGGGCCTATCTTTTATTCTTGTCTTATACTTCATGCAAAGAGTCATGGTGATATTCACCTTTCCTTTTTACATTTTATCCTTTGGCAAGCACAATGTGTTGGAAAGATCCTGATATATATATATATAGCTAATTGGATGTGAGTTTTCATGAATTATTATTGTTGACATTACCCTTGAGGTAAAAAGTTGGGAGGCAAAACTATAAGCCCCTATCTTTCTCTGTGTCCCATTAAAACTTCATACCCATAAATATTGCGTGAGTGTTAGCAATTGTGAAAGACTAAATTATAGTTGAGTATGTGGACTTGCTGAAAAGCTCTTATATTGACTCTTTCCTATGTTATGATAAATTGCAATTGCCTCAATGACTGAGATTAGACTTTGTTGGTTCTCAATGAAGTTTATGATTCATACTTGAAATTGTGATTGAATTGTTACTTTAGCATATGAGATCATATGACTATATATATGTTGCTGTCCTAAGAATGATCATGATGCCCTCATGTCCGTATTTTATTTTTATCGACACCCCTATCTCCAAACATGTGGACATATTTTTCGATTTCAGCTTTCGCTTGAGGACAAGCGAGGTCTCAGCTTGGGGGAGTTGATACGTCCATTTTGCATCATGCTTTTATATCAATATTTATTGCATTATGGGCTGTTATTACACATTATGTCACAATACTTATGCCTATTCTCTCTTATTTTACAAGGTTTACATGAAGAGGGAGAATGCCGGCAGCTGGAATTCTGGGCTGGAAAAGGAGCAAATATTAGAGACCTATTCTACACAGCTCCAAAATTCCTGAAACTCCATGGGAGTTATTTTCAGAATATATAAAAAATACTGAGCGGAGAAAGTTCTAGAGGGGGCCCACACCCTGGCCATGAGGGTGGGGGCGCGCCCTACCCCCCTAGGCGCCCCCTGCCTTGTGGGCCCCCTAGTGGCCCTCCGATGCCCATCTTTGGCTATATGGAGTCTTTCGTCGAGGAAAAAATCATAAGCAAGCTTTCAGCAAGAAACTCCGGCGCCACAAGGCGGAACCTTGGCGGGACCAATCTAGGGCTCTGGCAGAGCTGTTCTGCTGGGGAAACTTCCCTCCGGGAGGGGAAAATCATCACCATCGTCATCACCAATGATCCTGTCATCGGGAGGGGGTCAATCTCCATCAACATCTTCACCAGCACCATCTCATCTCAAACCCTAGTTCATCTCTTGTACCCAATCTTTGTATCCAAACCTCAGATTGGTACCTGTGGGTTGCTAGTAGTGTTGACTACTCCTTGTAGTTGATGCTAGTTGGTTTACTTTGTGGAAGATCATATGTTCGGATCCATCATGCATATTAATACCCTTCTAATTATGAACATGAATATGCTTTGTGAGTAGTTACGTTTGTTCCTGAGGACATGGGAGAAGTCTTGCTATAAGTAGTCATGTGAATTTGGTATTCGTTCAATATTTTGATAAGATGTATGTTGTCATCCCTCTAGTGGTGTCATGTGAACGTCGACTACATGACACTTCACCATTGTTTGGGCCTAGAGGGAGGCATTGGGAAGTAATAAGTAGATGATGGGTTGCTAGAGTGACAGAAGCTTAAACCCTAGTTTAGGCGTTGCTTCGTAAGGGGCTGATTTGGATCCATATGCTTCATGCTATGGTTAGGTTTACCTTAATACTTCTGTTATACTTGTGGATGCTTGCAATGGGGGTTAATCATAAGTGGGATGCTTGTCCAAGTAAGGACAATACCCAAGCACCGGTCCTCCCACATATCAAATATCAAAGTACCGAACGCGAATCATATGAACGTGATGAAAACTAGCTTGATGATAATTCCCATGTGTCCTCGGGAGCGCTTTCCTTCATATAAGAGTTTGTCCAGGCTTGTCCTTTGCTACAAAAAGGATTGGGCCATCTTGTTGCACCTTATTTACTTTTATTACTTGCTACTCGTTACAAATTACCTTATCACAAACTATCTGTTACTGATAATTTCAGTGCTTGCAGAGAATACCTTACTGAAAACTGCTTATCATTTCCTTCTGCTCCTTGTTGGGTTCGACACTCTTACTTATCGAAAAGGCTACGATAGATCCCCTACACTTGGGGGTCATCATGTCTCCGATGGTGTTTGTTGAGTTGGCATGGATCAAGATTAGGATTTGTCACTCCGATTATCAGAGAGGTATCTCTGGGTCCTCCCGGTAATGTACATCACTATAAGCCTTGCTAGCAATGTAGCTAATGACTTAGTTACGGGATGTAGCATTACGGAACGAGTAAAGAGACTTGCCGGTAACGAGATTGAACTAGGTATTGAGATACCGATGATCGAATCTCGGGAAAGTAACATACCGATGACAAAGGGAACAACATATATCGTTATGTGGTTTGACCGATAAAGATCTTCGTAGAATATGTAGGAACCAATATGAGCATTCAGGTTCCGCTATTGGTTATTGACCAGAGACATGTCTCGTTCATGTCTACATAGTTCTTAAACTCGTAGGGTCCGCACGCTTAACGTTCAATGATGATCTGTATTACGAGTTTATGTGTTTTGATGTACGGAAGGTAGTTCAGAGTCCCGTATTTGATCACGGACATGACGAGGAGTCTCGAAATGGTCGAGACGTAAAGATCGATATATTGGAAGCCTGTGTTTGGACATCGGAATGGTTCCGGGTGAAATCGGGAGTATACCGGAGTACCGGGAGGTTATCGGAACCCCCGGGAGGTATATGGGCCTTATTGGGCCTTAGTGGAAGAGAGGGGAAGAAGCAAAGGAGGGGCCCCTCCCGCCCAAGCCCAATCCGAATTGGGAAGGGGACCGGCCCCCCTTTCCTTCCTTCTTCCCTCTCCTTCCTTCTCTCCTAGAACCAACAAAGGGAAGGGGGAATCCTACTCCCGGTGGGAGGACTCCTTGGGCGCGCCTAGAGAGGCCGGCCCCCTCCCCCTCCTCCACTCCTTTATATACGGGGAAGGGGGCACCCCATAGACACACAAGTTGATCATTGATCTTTAGCCATGTGCGGTGCCCCCCTCCATCATAATCCACCTTGGTAATATCGTAGCGGTACTTAGGCCAAGCCCTGTTCCAATAGCAACATTATCACCGTCATCACGCCGTCCTACTGACGAAGCTCTCCCTCAAAGCTCTACTAGATCGTGAGTTTGCGGGACGTCACCGAGCCGAACGTGTGCAGATCATGGAGGTGTCATATCTTCGGTACTAGATCGGTCGATCGTGAAGACGTACGACTACATCAACCGCGTTGTCATGACGCTTCCGCTTACAGTCTACTAGGGTACGTAGATGATACTCTCCCCTCTCGTTGCTATGCATCACCATGATCTTGCGTGTGCGTAGGAAATTTTTTGAAATTATTGCGTTCCCCAACAGTGATCAAGCCAATCTGTAGCCATTGGGCTGCTTGCTTGGAGCAAGTCCGCAATGCACCTCTAAGTGGTACCGTTGAATCTTATTATGTGAGTTTGTTTTCACATCCCAAGTTGTGCAAACCATATTTGTAGCCGTCGGAGTGGTTGCATAATTTGACATTGTTTTCATTTTGTAGGACAAAATTGCGCAAGAAAGGTACAAGGACATGGAAGCTTTCAGTGGCAAGTCATTTCAACTAGAGCATTGTTGGAAATTTCTTCAAAATAGCGACTAGTGGAAGTTGATTGAGAAATAATCCCCACCGTCGAGAGGTGCACTCACCTAGATAGATGATGATGATGAAGATGATGATGGCCCAAGAAACAAGAACAAGTGCGATGGAAAACAAGAAAGGACAAGGACAAGATCAAGAGGGAAGCAGAGGCATCAAGATTGCGGGACAAGATAGATCACATGGTCAAGTCCAATGAGGCATTGGTGATCAAGACATTGGAGGCAAAGAAAGAGTTGGCTGAGAAGAAGGCTCAAGAGAAGCAAGAGAAGTGGCAACTACTCAAGGAAGAGACCATGTGCAAGGCCTCCATTGAGGAGAGAAGAGCCATGGCCGAGGAGGACAAAGCCATGGCCAAGCTCCTTCAAGAGGAGAACAAGAACATGATGATGAATCGAAATGACATGGATGAGCTCACCAAAGAATGGCATGACATAGTAAGTTTGGAGATCCTGGAGATTAAGAGGCTACTCGGAAGAGGCCATGCGATGCCAAGGTTCGGTGAGCATGGTGGTTCGGTAACTGGTGTTGGCAATGGCGGCGGTGAAGATTTCATCTTGTGATGATGATGATGGATGCGATGTCTTTTGGGTTGTGGCGCAGAAACTATGTTCAAATGTCCTCAAAACTGCATTTGAATTCTCGGTATGTTTTATTTGTCAAATCGCGGTAAATTGCTTTGTGTGATTTTACGTTTGAGGGTCGAAATCGGCAGCGCGCGGAACAGAGACCGCAAACCCGAGCGGTAAAAGAGGATACCGGGAGATATTCTCTTTTACTGCTCGGGTTTACAGGCTCTGTTCGGCCGTAGCCGATTTCGGCCTTTAACCCTTATCCATGGTTTAAGGGCCCGGGTTTGCAGGCTCTGTTCGGCCGTAGCCGATTTCGGCCTTTAAAACACGTTATTCTTGGCCCTTATCCATGGTTTAAGGGCCGAGGCTTTAAGGGGTCTGCTAGAGATGCTCTAAGTAGTTACCCTCTTTTTTAGAATAAGTTAGCACTATTCTTTTCTTTTTTGAGAACACAGTCCCGACGTAGGCGCTCATATATACGTGCATACATTCACCTATGTGAACACATGCACGCACACCCTGCCTCTATGAGCATCTTCGAGAGACTCAACTTCATATCATCTTAGATTGACGAAGTCACCAATAGGTGCCTCGTACTCGACGGGAATGTCTCCTCCTACTGAACACGTATAGCCAGAAAGTTTGGAATAAATTCAGGAAAATGCAAGCACCTGGATTTGAACTTTGGTGTGCTAGGGGTACCACTATTCTTCTAACCATCCAATCACATGTTGGTTCGCAGGTTACCCTCATTTTGCTATCGTGTCGTCCATCCTGTAATCAAAATTTATTTTAACTAATTATTAATTCAAGATCCTCTCTCCATCAAGTTTACTTTAGTTCACACATACGAGAGTCTTGTACCATTAGAATGACTAACCGTACAATATGCATGTCATGTGCTACCTATCAACTGGTACAATCGAATCGTGGACATTGATATTCATAGCTGGCACAACCTTAGCCGGTAGTACAATACCTGTACATCAATAGAGATCGACGGGTTATATAGTAGAGCAACGAGAGCATTATTACAGATCCAAAATTCAGACTATAAGGAATGTGAACAAAGTCGCATGTATCGGCGTCGATCGATGCACAGTGTGGTATACGTAATTTATTAGGACCGAGAGGCATCAGTAATCTGGTGGCAGCATATATCTGGTAGTGCATTACTTAACCAAATTTCCTACGTAGAGCTTTCTTGAGAACAAGAAGCAGTGAGTAGCGGTGCACCACAGTGGCCACAGAAGTTGCGCCATCTTGAGAGGTTCATTTCCAGCCTCCGCGGCAAGGGCCCAAGCCAGGGAATTGCGGGCAGCAATTCCTCGCGGCATGCAGGGCTAGTGCAGCCACCGGAGCTACGCACGGAATACGCGCCTTTGCATTGGTACTGGCTTTTCTTTTTGTAGTTTCTAGCTTGAGCACCGTGCGGCTTCCTTGTTGTCACTGGACCATACGTTGAACCTCGAATCTGTATAAGCCTTGTAATTAAGGTCGGGCAATAACCTTCTGTTAAAGAAGCTACCAGTGGCTAAATACTTCAAGTCTAGTGACTTTCTGTTCACCCAGAGTATTTTATAAAAACAGCCACAATTCAGACAACCTTCCCCCATAACTACCACTTTAATCGGAATTTTTGACATAAACGGACCTATTTCACTCTAATTTTTTCTTGACCGTTTGCTCAAAATTAACCATGGTTATGACAGGGATGGCCTACCAGTTAGGTCCACCTGGCCTACAAAGTCTACACCGTTTGTTTGACCGGTGCGTTGGATGTTATGACATGTGGAGCCCACATGCCAATTCTATCTCCCTCCCTGGTTGACCATTTGATTATTCAAAGATCACAATTAACAGTACAACCGTGTTGGATTCATGGCAATGGTTGAGGTAGTCAACTCTTCAGGGTGTCCAAGGGATTATCACGAGTTGTTTGTTGCACTAAAATCAGAGTTGTTGCGGTATGGGTTCGGATGGCAATGATGACGGGCTATAGGTGGTCCGTTCAATGATATTCCACGATGCCAAATTTACGTAGTTCTCATTTATAGCTCTCCATTAGAATCGAAGCTGCACTGTTGCCCATGGGGTGGCTAATTGCCTCACATGGATCTTCATGTGGCTTCACACAACCTCTATGGTGTGGGCTTGGTTGTCTATGGGCGAAGTCAGAGTCGCTTGCTCGGGAAGTATAATGATGACGCTAATGTATGACCTCGGCGAGGATGTGCCTGATCAACAGGCTGTGGCCGTTTTCATCCGGTTTTCCACTAATTAACTAGGCAACTCTCTTTTTCTTCATCGATGAATCAAACGACTCTTGTTTCAGAAATAAAGGTGACACATTTCTAAGAGTACTATTGTTTTTCTCATGCATAGTCATCAGGTTCCACAGTGTACGATCCACCGCAAGCCCCCTCATTTTTTTGATTTTCTGTTTCCTCTTTCCCTTTTTTTTTGTGTTTCTTGTACATTTATATTTTTATTTTCTCTCGTCATCATTTGTACTTGTATAGGTTGATGGAATTTTTCAAATTTGAGGAATCTATGCGGCCTAGGCCCAATAAAAATAAAAAGGATACTGTGGATAAGCCTATAGGGGCTTTTTTTGCGACCGATCAGCACAATGAGCGAGGTGATCGCTAGCTTAGCTTAGAGCATTGTTGATAGTACTCCGTCAATTCCCTTGTATAAGGCCACTTCATATTTTTATATCTACCTTTGACCATTAATTTTACCAACCAAAAGTGAGTTATATGCCACAAAAGCATGTCATTGGATGCACATTTCAAAGAACTTTCTGATGATATATTTTTTATGACATATAATCCATATTTTCTCGAAAAAAAATTATAAGTCAAACTTTGACATGAAAAACCGAAGTGGCCTTGTATAAGGGAATGAAGGGAGTATAGCTTGGCTATATGTTGTTGTCATGTCATCAATAGTCAATCTTATAACCAGCACATACAATAGTTATCTATAAATATATACTACTATGGCCCACCTTTTCACAAAGTTTCTAGGAGCATTTGCTGCAACTAGCTGTTAATCTACAATCCGCTTCTTTTTTTTCTCCTCCAACTCTGCAGAAATATACTCTTATTATTACATTTCCTTATTATTTAAATTCTTATAGATCGCTTACAACATCCTATTATACTTGCTCTTATGAAGTGGTGGCTCTGACTACGTGTGGCAAATGGATCACAACGAGATGAAAATACCAAGCGACACTCGGTGGGACATGAAGCGATTTCTCCACTACTATGGTTGATCCGACGGCTGACGATTCGAAAACGATGTGATGTCTCGTAGGTGGTTCAGCTTTATTGTTTCGTAAATTGTGCTTGCTCTTATGGAGTAGTGGCTCTGACTACGTGTGGCAACTGTATCACAACGAGATTAAAATAGCAAGCGACGCTCGGTGGGACATGAAGCGATTTCTCCGTTACAATGGTTGATCCGACGGCTGATGATGCTAAAACACTGTGATGTCTCGTAGGTGGTTCAGTTTTACTGTTTTGTAATATGCACAGTTGCCTGCTTATTTGCATGTGAGAAATTAGTAGATACATCGTGTACAAATGACCCCTATCAGCAATTACGCATATTTTGCTGTTATGTCGTCCATTGTCATCAAATTATTCTGCCTGGTTTTTAATTCAGGATCCTCTCTCCACCGCGTTTACTTTGGATCACGCACACACACACGCGCATGGCTTTAGAACAACTTAACATAGTATTACTCATATGCATGCGTTGTGCTACGTACGTACCTATCACCTGGTACAATCAAATCGGGCAATTGACAGACATAATTGGCGCAACCTTAGCCATAGTACAATATATGTACATCAATAGAGTTTGAGGGGCTATATATGTACAAATGAACAAAAATTCAGAGTATAAAACAATGAACCCGTGTCATATGTATCAGCATCGATCCATGCGTATTGTGGTATACGTGATGTATTGGGATTGGGAGATATCGGTAATCTAGTGGCAGCATATATTTGATAGCGTAGTGGTTAAACAAGTGAGCAATGTAGAGGCTTCAGTTCTACACGTAGCAACGAGTAGCGGTCCACTGCAGGGCTGTCAGGTGACCCGTCATCTTGAGAGGTTCATCTCCAGCTTCCGCATATGGGCATGGGCCACTGACCAGCAGGCTGTAGTTCCTCCAGCCGTCGACGGCTAGTGGAGCCACCGGAGCTACTACGTAACAGTGTTTGACGGAATCGACGTGTTTTTGCATCAGCATTGGCCTGTATCTTTTTTTCTGCAGTTCCCAGCTTCAGCGCTGAACTTCTGGATTCAGCGCTGACAGTGTATAGAAGCAGCGACAGACCTAACCTTTCGAGAAAGAACGACTGCCTGTGTGGCGAATTTTCGGCCATTGTCCGGCGACTGGCGTTGACGCCGACACTTCCCTCCCACTGATCTTCAAAATCGATCTTGCGCTAATCTCCTAGCTCCATCAACCTTTCTCCTCGTCCTCGAACATATCTGTTCTTCCCAACAAGCTCGTTGAGTAGATTCCTAATCCCTTTGATCTGCTGAATCATTGTCGATTCCCTTCCCGATATAGTCCTTTTGCTAGTTTGCCTTCCCCTAATCCCTCCCGCCCCCCTTTCTGTAGCTGTAGTTTCCTCCCCCTGTCCTCTGCACACGAAGGACTCACACACTCCCTGTTCGCCCAATTTTGTTCAACCAAAGATTTTCCAGGCCCTAATCTTTGTTGCTTAAACCTGATTCCCCACCTCCATCTGTCCCACACAAATTGTTGAATTCCTGCTATCCTAATTTTACCTTCAAATCAATGCTTAAAGTTGAAAAGGCATTCTATAAGTGGAAAAGCTTCCTGCTAATCTCCTGATTAAAGTAATTGGTGGGGATTCCAAGTGTTGATACAAATCTGCTAAGCAACATAGGGCAATGAAATTGATAGCCTGGAACTATCAAGGTAAAGGTCAGGGTCTTGATAGCCAGAAAATGGTTTACCTTACAATTTGGTGCAATCAACTAAAGCCCGGGTAACCTTTGTATCTGAAATAAAATCTTCTAAGTCAATAGAACTGACCTAGTTCGCAATAAAGTTATTCCTGTAAACCCAGCTGCTACTTCGCAATAAAGTTTTAGTTTACCACTAAAAAAAAATAGAACTGATCAAATTACCTACGTAGAGACTTCACTCATACATGTAGCAGCTTGTAGCGGTCCACCGCATAGTCGATAGAGGCCGCGACATGTTGAGAAGATCATCTCCAACCTCCGCGTAAAGGCCTGGGCGGCTTACCGGTAGGCTGCAGTTTCATCGGGCATGGATGGTTAGTGGAGCCACCCGAGCTACTGCTGTATGATAGTGTTTCACCGAACCGACGTGCCTTTGCGTCGGCATTGGCTTATATCTTTATTTCTGCAGTTTCTAGTTTGAGCGCTGCACAGCTCCTTTGTTCTCACTAGTCCTAGTACGGAACCAGCAAGCTATATAACCTTAAAGGCCTTGTTAATAAAGCTAGGCGGTAACCTTCTATGAAATAAAAGGTCCCAGTGATTTTCCGTTCACACCATTACCTGTGAGTGACTTCCTTGCTCGCTTAGCGAGTGATTTCCATTCACTTCTTTGTTCACGCCCTTTTAAAATTTCTCCACATAATCTATCACATTCACATCAAAGTATCACACACATGCTCGATAAACTTTTTAGTGAAGAGCTCATATAGTGATTTTCTTTTTCTCCCTATTTCCTTCTCAACTTGCACAGAACAATCTGCATAAACTAATTTTTTTGAAACTTCAAAATCTGATTCTTAATTTTTCCCAGCCTGGGATCCAGAACCAACTTTGGTTGCAGTCGTGCTTAGTGAATTTGTATTGCAATAAGGGCTTAGAGAAGCCCGATCCATACAATCTCGTTCCGTACGCATTCTAACCGAGTTGGGCCACTAGTAGAAAACAGGGCTTTGGTCCAGGCCGGGTCAGCCCATTAGTCCCGGTTCAATCCAGAACCGGGACCAATGGGGGCATTGGTCCCGGTTCGTGAGCCCAAGAGGCCGGCCAGGCCACGTGGGCCATTGGTCCCGGTTCATCTGGACCTTTTGGTCCCGGTTGGTGGGACGAACCGGAACCAATGGGCCTCACTCCTGGCCCACCACCATTGGTCCCGGTTGGTGGCTTGAACCGGGACCAAAGGCTCCCCTTTAGTCCCGGTTCATGCCACCAACCGGGACCAATGAAGTGCCTATATATACCCCCTCGCGTAAGAGCAGAGCACACTGCTCTGTTTTTTTCTGGCCGAGGGGGAGAGGGCTTGGTGGTGCTCTAGCTCACCTCCTATGCACACAAGGTGTTCGATGGAATGCCCGAGCCACACTACTTAAGCTTTCTCCTCTCCAAGCTCCATTTTCCATAATATTTGTCTAGGTTTAGCGGTCCGTCACGCCCCGTCCCCGTCTTCACCGCCGTCGATCACTCGCGCCGAGCTCATCGCCGGCACCACCGTGGTGAGCCTCTTGTTCTTATCTTCTTTCTGAAAGGAAAAATATTCTTACTTGTATGTTTACATAGATACTTGTATTATTTTCTTACTTTTATTATTGCATCTTATATAGTGCGATGGTTTTGGTATCCGCCCCCGTCGGCCCTCGTCCTGTCTATGATTCGGATGTGGTATATATATTATCTTTATAACTATTGGTTCATTTATTGTTTATGAAAATTATGCCGACCAACGTGGCATAGATTTTATTTATGTAGGATGTATGTGAATCGGAAATGCCAACCGACCCTATTGTCTAGAGGTTAAATTTAGTTGAAGAAGAAAACAATTTGTTGAAGGAAAAAATAAAAAAAATTGAGGAGGAGAAGATGATATTGGAGTTGCATGTTGCGGATGTCGTCGATGATCACAAGATCAAGATGGATGCAATGTGCTTGAAGATTAGAAAGATTAGAAAATATGCCATTCATACCGAGGCTTGGTATCATTATGCCGTTGGATCAATTGTTACCTTGGTTGCGATTATGATCGCATTTGTTTTCGCATTGAAATGTTTTACATAGTTTCAATGTATGGTTTAATTAATTAGATGCTCTGGAGAGCTATATATTGTTAGATGAGAACTATGTATGCACTTTGGTTTTAATGTGATGATGAACTTCTATTAATTTGGACACTTAATTATATATAATGCACGCAGATGAACCGGCAATGGATGTACGGTGACAGACACACCTGCGAGTACATTAAGGGCGTGCATGAGTTTCTCGATGCGGCTGAGGCAAACAAGCAGAATGGTTTTATGTGTTGTCCATGCACTGAATGTGGGAATACGAGGTCTTACTCTAATCAGAAAATCCTTCACTCCCACCTGCTTTACAAGGGTTTCATGCCACACTATAATGTTTGGACGAGGCATGGAGAAATAGGGATTATGATGGAAGACGGCAAAGAAGAAGAGTACGATGAAAACTATGTGCCCCCTGAATACGGTGATGCTGCAACGGGGGGAGCTGGTGAAGATGAAGAGGAACCAGACGATGTGCCCAATGATGCTGCAACGGGTGAAGCTGCTGAAGATCAAGAGGAACCAGACGATGTCCCCGATGATGATGATCTCCGCCGGGTCATTGTCGATGCAAGGACGCAATGCGAAAGTCAAAAGGAGAAGCTGAAGTTCGGTCGCATGTTAGAGGATCACAAAAAAGGATTGTACCCCAATTGCGAAGATGGCAATACAAAGCTCGGTACCGTACTGGAATTGCTGCAGTGGAAGGCAGAGAATGTTGTGGCTGACAAAGGATTTGAGAAGCTACTGAAAATATTGAAGAAGAAGCTTCCAAAGGATAACGAATTGCCCGACAGTACATACGCAGCAAAGAAGGTCGTATTCCCTCTAGGATTGGAGGTGGAGAAGATACATGCATGCCCTAATGACTGCATCCTCTACCGCGGTGCATACAAGGATCTGAACGCATGCCCGGTATGTGGTGCATTGCGGTATAAGATCAGACGAGATGACCCTGGTGATGTTGACGGCGAGCCCCCCAGGAAGAGGGTTCCTGCGAAGGTGATGTGGTATGCTCCTATAATACCACGGTTGAAACGTCTGTTCAGAAACGAAGAGCATGCCAAGTTGATGCGATGGCACAGTGAGAACCGAAAGAAAGATGGGAAGTTGAGAGCACCCGCTGACGGGTCGCAGTGGAGAAAAATCGAGAGAAAGTACTGGGATGAGTTTGCAAAGAACCCAAGAAATGTATGGTTTGCTTTAAGCGCGGATGGCATTAATCCTTTCGGGGAGCAGAGCAGCAATCACATCACCTGGCCCGTGACTCTATGTATGTATAACCTTCCTCCTTGGATGTGCATGAAGCGGAAGTTCATTATGATGCCAGTTCTCATCCAAGACCCTAAGCCCCGGCAACGACATTGATGTGTACCTAAGGCCATTAGTTGAAGAACTTTTACAGCTGTGGAATGGAAATGGTGTACATACGTGGGATGAGCACAGACAGGAGGAATTTAACCTTAAGGCGTTGTTGTTCGTGACCATCAATGATTGGCCCGCTCTCAGTAACCTTTCAGGACAGACAAACAAAGGATACCACGCATGCACGCACTGTTTAGATGACACTGAAAGTATATACCTGGACAAATGCAGGAAGAATGTGTACCTGGGCCATCGTCGATTTCTTCCGACCAACCATCAATGTCAAAAGAAAGGCAAGCATTTCAAAGGCGAGGCAGATCACCGGAAGAAGCCCGCCATGCGTACCGGTGATCACGTACTTGCTATGGTCAATGATTTACACGTAATCTTTGGAAAGGGTCCCGGTGGACTAGCTGTTCCGAATGACGCTGAGGGACACGCACCCATGTGGAAGAAGAAATCTATATTTTGGGACCTACCCTACTGGAAAGACCTAGAGGTCCGCTCTTCAATCGACGTGATGCACGTGACGAAGAACCTTTGCATGAACCTGCTAGGCTTCTTGGGCGTGTATGGAAAGACAAAAGATACACCTGAGGCACGGGAGGACCTGCAACGTTTGCACGAAAAAGACGGCATTGCCTCCGAAGCAGTATAAAGGTCCTGCCAGCTACGCTCTTACGAAAGAAGAGAAAGAAATCTTCTTTGAATGCCTGCTCGGTATGAAGGTCACGACTGGCTTCTCGTCGAATATAAAGGGAATAATAAATATGCCAGAGAAAAAGTTTCAGAACCTAAAGTCTCATGACTGCCACGTGATTATGACGCAACTGCTTCCGGTTGCATTGAGGGGGCTTCTACCGGAAAACGTCCGATTAGCCATTGTGAAGCTATGTGCATTCCTCAATGCAATCTCTCAGAAGGTGATCGATCCAGAAATCGTACCAAGGCTAAGGAGTGATGTGGCGCAATGTCTTGTCAGTTTCGAGCCGGTGTTCCCACCATCTTTCTTCAATATCATGACGCACGTCCTAGTTCATCTAGTCGACGAGATTGTCATCCTGGGGCCCGTATTTCTACACAATATGTTCCCCTTTGAGAGGTTTATGGGAGTCCTAAAGAAATATGTCCGTAACCGCGCTAGGCCAGAAGGAAGCATCTCCATGGGCCATCAAACAGAGGATGTTATCGAGTTTTGTGTTGACTTCATTACTGGCCTTAAGAAGATAGGTCTCCCTAAATCGCGGTATGAGGGGAGACTGACTGGAAAAGGCACTCTTGGAAGAGACTCAATAATATGCAGGGACGGATATTCTTGGTCTCAAGCACACTACACAGTTCTATAGAACTCTACCTTGGTGACCCCGTATGTCGATGAACACAAGAACAGTCTGCGCTCCAAACACCCGGAGCAGTGCGACGACTGGATTACATGTGAACACATCAGGACTTTCAGCAGTTGGTTGGAAACACGTCTCAGAGGTGACAACACTATTTGTGATGAGTTGTACTTGTTGTCCAGGGGACCATCTTTGACTGTATTGACTTACAAAGGATATGAGATAAATGGGAATACATTTTACACGATCGCCCAAGATCAAAAGAGCACCAACCAAAACAGCGGTGTCCGCTTTGATGCAGCAACCTAGAGCAGAAAGGACACATATTATGGTTACATAGTGGACATATGGGAACTTGACTACGGACCTGATTTTAAGGTCCCTTTGTTTAAGTGCAAATGGGTCAATCTGTTAGGCGGCGGGGTACAAGTAGACCCACAGTACGGAATGACAACAGTGGATCTGAAAAATCTTGGGTACACTGACGAACCGTTCGTCCTAGCCAATGATGTGGCACAGGTTATCTATGTGAAGGACATGTCTACCAAACCGAGAAAAAGAAAAGATAAGGAAGCGAATACATCATACGATGAGCCAAAGCGCCACATAGTTCTTTCAGGAAAAAGGGACATCCTGGGAGTGGACGGCAAGACAGACATGTCTGAAGATTATGAAAAGTTTCATGAAATTCCTCCCTTCAATGTCAAGGCTGACCCAAGCATCCTGATAAACGATGAAGATTATCCATGGTTACGGCGCAATAAGCAAATGACACAAGTGAAGAAAAAGTGAAGACTTTGTCCCGCAACTAGTATGATGATACCATGCCAACTTTGTAACACACGAACATGCTACCATTGTCCGTTTTGTACATGCACATGCTATGTGGGTGAAATTATGATACCATGCCAACTTTCAACTTTTTCAGAGTTCATTTGAAATGCTTTAATGTCTTATGGTTCGGCCCTCGTAATACCATTATTCAAATTTTAACTATTCAAATTTGAAAACTAATGGCACTAACAGGAAGTTTATAATTTTTTTCTAAAACTGATGGCACTAACAGAAAGTTTATAATTTTTCTGACCTAAAAGCAAAAAGAATTAAAAAATGCAAAAAACAAAAGAAAATAAATAATGCAAAAAACAAAAAAATCTGGAAAAGTAAAGTTAATCACAAACTTGTGATTCAAACAAATTTCAAAGAATTCAAATTTTAACTATTCAAATTTGAAAACTAATGGCACTAACAGAAAGTTTATAATTTTTCTAAAACTAATGGCACTAACAGAAAGTTTATAATTTTGCTCCTTGCCCCTGGCCCATGACCATTAGTCCCGGTTTGTGTCCTCGTTGCGGGCAGAGTTTAGTCCCACCTCGCCAACCGAAGGGGGCTCACACCAGTTTATAAGCCCTTCCCTCTCTGCCTTGTTGAGCTCCTCTCAAAGTGAAAATAGATGCCCTAATAGAGAAAAGTTTAACCTAAATTCATAGTGAATTTCTCTGAAATTCATAGAAATTTACTATGAATTTAGGTTGAATTTTCTCTATAAGCACATCTATTCTCATTTTTTTAGTAAGTTAATCACAAACTTGTGATTCACACAAATTTCAAAGAATTCAAATTTTAACTATTCAAATTTGAAAACTAATGGCACTAACAGAAAGTTTATAATTTTTCTAAAACTAATGGCACTAACAGAAAGTTTATAATTTTGCTAACCTAAAAGCAAACAGAATTAAAAATTAAAGCAAAAAAACAAAAGAAAATAAATAATGCAAAAAACAAATCAAAAAACAGGAAAAAAAACTATTTTTATAGTAAAGTTAATCACAAAATAAAATAAATAAAGCAACAAAGAAAACAAAAAACTAAAAAAGTGTTTTCAAATTTGAAAACTAATGGCACAAACAGAAAGTTTATAATTTTTCTAAAACTAAAAGCAAAAAGAATAAAAAATAAAGCAAAAAACAAAATAAAAAATAATGCAGAAAACAAAACAAAAAAACTGGAAAAAAAAATAGCAACAATAAGTATTTTGTTGTAAGTAGAAACAAAATAAAATAAATAAAGCAACAAAGAAAAAAAAACAAAAAAGTGTTTTCAAATTTGAAAACTAATGGCATTAACAAAAACTTTATAATTTTTCTGAAACTAAAAGCATAAAGAATTAAAAAATAAAGCAAAAAACAAAAGAAAATAAAATAAATAAAACAACAAAAAAACAAAAAAATGCCACCTACTGGGCCCCCACAGCTTGAATACGACTAGAAACCCATCCAAGGGCCAGGATTCAGGCCCGCAGGAGGCCCAGTAGGCCCATAGGCATAGCAGTGACAATTAGGCCCGTAAGCCTGCAGTGGAGAGAAGCTCGAGAGGGGTGCGGCAGTGGGGCTTATAAACCACTGCGCACCCCTCTCAACTAGTGAGGTGGGACTAAACTTTCGATGCCGCAGCACCACAAGGCCTTTGGTCCCGGTTGGTGGCACCAACCGGGACTAAAGGGGGCATTGGTCCCAGTTGGTGCCACGAACCGTGACCAATGCCCCCCTTTAGTCCCGGTTGGTGCTACCAACCGGGACCAAAGACCGCCGCTTCCCACCCTTTGGGCTGCTGAAAATTGGCATTTGGTCCCGGTTGGTGGCACCAACCGGGACTAAAGAGGGCATTTAGTCCCGGTTGGTGCCACAAACCGGGACCATTAGTTTTCAAAAACTGATGGCACTAACAGAAAGTTTATAATTTTTTTCTAAAACTGATGGCACTAACAGAAAGTTTATAATTTTTCTGACCTAAAAGCAAAAAGAATTAAAAAATGCAAAAAACAAAAGAAAATAAATAATGCAAAAAACAAAAGAAAACTGGAAAAGTAAAGTTAATCACAAACTTGTGATTCAAACAAATTTCAAAGAATTCAAATTTTAACTATTCAAATTTGAAAACTAATGGCACTAACAGAAAGTTTATAACTTTTCTAAAACTAATGGCACTAACAGAAAGTTTATAATTTTGCTCCTCGCCCCTGGCCCATGACCATTAGTCCCGGTTTGTGCCACAAACCGGGACTAAAGGGTTGGTCCTCGTTGCGGGCAGAGTTTAGTCCCATCTCGCCAACCGAAGGGGGCTCACACCGGTTTATAAGCCCTTCTCTCTCTGCCTTGTTGAGCTCCTCTCAAAGTGAAAATAGATGCCCTACTAGAGAAAAGTTTAACCTAAATTCATAGTGAATTTCTCTGAAATTCATAGAAATTTACTATGAATTTAGGTTGAATTTTCTCTATAAGCGCATCTATTCTAATTTTTTTAGTAAGTTAATCACAAACTTGTGATTCAAACAATTTTCAAAGAATTCAAATTTTAACTATTCAAATTTGAATACTAATGGCACTAACAGAAAGTTTATAATTTTTCTAAAACTAATGGCACTAACAGAAAGTTTATAATTTTGCTAACCTAAAAGCAAACAGAATTAAAAATTAAAGCAAAAAACAAAAGAAAATAAATAATGCAAAAAACAAATCAAAAAAACAGGAAAAAAAACTATTTTTATAGTAAAGTTAATCACAAAATAAAATAAATAAAGCAACAAAGAAAACAAAAAACTAAAAAAGTGTTTTCAAATTTGAAAACTAATGGCACAAACAGAAAGTTTATAATTTTTCTAAAACTAAAAGCAAAAAGAATAAAAAATAAAGCAAAAAACAAAAGAAAAAATGCAGAAAACAAAACAAAAAAACTGGAAAAAAATAGCAACAATAAGTATTTTGTTTTAAGTAGAAACAAAATAAAATAAATAAAGCAACAAAGAAAACAAAAAACAAAAAAGTGTTTTCAAATTTGTAAACTAATGGCATTAACAAAAAGTTTATAATTTTTCTAAAACTAAAAGCATAAAGAATTAAAAAATAAAGCAAAAAACAAAAGAAAATAAAATAAATAAAACAACAGAAAAACAAAAAATGCCACCTACTGGGCCCCCACGGCCTGAATACGACTAGAAACCCATCCAAGGGCCAGGATTCAGGCCCGCAGGAGGCCCAGCAGGCCCACAGGCATAGCAGTGACAATTAGGCCTGTAAGCCTGCAGTGGAGAGAAGCTCGGGAGGGGTGCGGCAGTGGGGCTTATAAACCACTGCGCACCCGTCTCAACTAGTGAGGTGGGACTAAACTTTCGACACCGCAGCACCACAAGGCCTTTGGTCCCGGTTGGTGGCACCAACCGGGACTAAAGGGGGCATTGGTCCCGGCCCTTTGGGCTGCTGAAAATTGGCATTTGGTCCTGGTTGGTGGCACCAACCGGGACTAAAGAGGGCATTGGTCCCGGTTGGTGTCACAAACCGGGACCAATACTCTGTGTATATAAGCAGGACTTAGGAAAATTTGACGAACTCATCGCCAGTTGCCCCCCGGCCCGCCCGACGACACCGAGCTCATCGACGCCGCAAGGCTGCCCAGATCGACGTCGTCCGCTGCCCCCCGAGCCCGCGCGCCCCTGCCCTCGCCCCCGAGCGCGCCTTCACCGTCCGCCGTCCCCGAGTCTTCCTCGTCGCCGACGCCACCTCACTGTGAGCGCCGGCCGTTCCCCTGCTCCTCCCCTTGTACTAGCCGCCGTCGCCGCCGCCCCTGCCCTTCGCGCGCTGCCGCCCTGCGCCGCCCCTGCCCTGCGCGGCCGCCGTGCGCCGCCCCTGCCCTTCGCTGCCGCCGCACGCCGCCCCGCCGTGCGCCTCCCCTGCCCTGCCGTGTCGCCGCCCCTGCGCGCCCTTCATTTTTATTAGTTTAATTTTTTTGTTCATATATATATAATGTATATGTGTATGTATGTGGCTATGTGTATGTATATGTTCAAAATGTATAAAAAAATGTTCAGAGCATGTTTTTGTTCATATATGTATTTTTTTGTTCATATGTGTATTAATCTTTTTACATATATGTAATTTTTCTGGTTCATAGAAAGAAGAGGAAGAAAGAAGAAAATTTTGTTCATAGAAATTTTGTTCATATATATATAGAAAGTTTTTTGTTCATAGAAAGTTTTTTGTTCATATATAGAAAGTTAGAAGAAAATTTAGAATATTCTAAAATTTAGAAGAAAAAGAAGGATATGAAAGAAGAAAATAATGCTATGAAATTTTTCTTCTTCTCCTCTATTCCTTTCTTCTTCTCCTCTTTTTTTCATAGCATTATTTTTATGAATTTTTTCTATTTTTTCATAGCATTATTTCCATGTATATATGTATGTGGCTATGTATGTATAGATGGATAGCATTTTTTCCATGTACGCATGTCATTGTCGATATACCCCCTCCCGGCCCTAGAGGGCAAAATTGAGCAGTTTGCGAAGTCACTTGCCTTCAAAAAAAGAAGGCGCAAGGCCTCTCCCTACCCTGCAGAAAATAAAAATGAAACGAAAGGGACAGTCTACCTCTCCCTTCCCTTTAAAAAAAGTTTGCCCGTTGTTTGTCTCAGTTAATACCCAATTTTTGGAGCTCTGTTGGCGAGTTCTATTTCTGCCTCTGGAGCGCCCTCTTTTTTTGAGTGGGATGCAATTAACTTCGACAGGAGGGGGGTCGATATAACCCTCCCCGATAACTTCGACATGAGGGGGGGTCGATATACCCCCTCCCTGATAACTTCGACATGAGGGGGGTCGAGAACAAGTTTAGGGGGTCGAGGGTTGAGAACTAGTTTAGGGGGTCAAGGGTCGAGAACGTCGGACATTCATGAGAGAGGCGACGAAGAAGGGGAAGAAGAGGGAGAAGAAGAGGAGAGGAAGAAGAGGAAGTCTTCTCCTCTATTCTTTCTTCTCTTCTTTTTTCTTCTTCTTCCTATATGTATTAGTTTTTTTATTTAGGTTGTTAATTAGTAGATATTAATTTTATTCATATATGTATGGATGCATGTGATATGTATGTATGTATGTATCGGGTATGTCGTTGTCGATATACCCCCTACCCGATAACTTCAACATGAGGGGGTCGAGAGGGGGTCTAGGGTCACCGAGGGGTCGAGGGTCGTCGAACATGAGAGGAAGAAGAGGATAAAAAAAAGAAGAGGAAGAAGAAAAAAAAGAGGAGAAGAAAGAATAGAGAATAGAGGAGTTCTTCTCCTTTATTCTTTCTTCTCCTCTTTTTTTTCTTCTTCTTCCTCTTATTTTATCGGGAACGAGGGTCGTCGAGGGTCGCCGAGCGGTAGAGGAAACCCTAAATAGCAAGTATCGTTGGTGTGAGATACATGTGACCGTCGGTGTCAGACAGTACATCCACGTCCCACAAGTGACGCGGGCTTCGACGCCCACGTCACTTGTGGGACATGGATATAGTGTCCGACACCGACGGCCACATGTATCTCACACCCACGATACTTGCTATTTAGGGTTTCCTCTACCGCTCGGTGACCCTCGACGACCCTCGTTCCTGATAAAAAAAAGAGGAAGAAGAAGAAAAAAAGAGGAGAAGAAAGAATAGAGGAGTTCTTACTCCTCTATTCTTTCTTCTCCTCTTTTTTTTCTTCCTCTTCTTTTTTTATCCTTGAAGCGTTGTCGAGGCCACCCCAAACCCTAGAGAAGCAGCGTCGAGGCCACCCCAAACCCTAGAGAAGCAGCGTCAATATTTGTTGTCAATATTTGAATAATATATCCATCTGTCATGTTTGAATAATAATTGCCATGTTGTCAATATTTGTAGAAACTATGGACACCGCCCGAGACGAAGTACAAGAAGAGTTGTTGGGGGACATAATCGCACGAGGAAGTGATGCTGTCTGCTCGTTGTTTCTCAACGACACCGATGGTCTGGAAGCAGCTTGCTATAATTATGATGGCTCCGGTGACCTAATGCCGGTGCAAGAAGGAGACCGTGATGACGTCTCCGGTGACCGAACCGAGTCCGGCCAAATATATATATATATTAGTTAAGCTTCTGCTGACTAGCTAATTGATGCTTTCATTGTTTTGGTATGTAAACATATTAATTAAGTCTTTGTTCTTTTTTCTAGCCCTCTGGATCGAGCACAACTTCGGTAAAGAGACGAGGCCCGAAGAAAAAGTTGAGCTCGGATGAAAAGTTTGAGATCATAGCAATCGCGCCCGACGGCTAACCGATTGAACCCCTCCGGACAAAGAGCACATTTGTTGCTTAGTGCGGGGTTTTGGTTAGGGACAAGATCCCGATCAGCATCCAGCAATGGTTAAAGCCGGCTACAGAAGACCCTGAGGTGTCTTATGTCAATGATATGCAGAAAAATGATCTTTGGACTGAGCTGAAGTCAAATTTCACCCTATCGCCAGAGGATGATCCAGAGAAGCCAGTTAAAGAGCAATTAATAAAGTCTTTTGCTCTTAAGAGGATGGCCGAACTATTCAGGAGGTGGAAGAAAGAGCTGAATAAGTTTGTCGAAAATAAAGAGATACCAGAATTCAAGGGCAGATATGAGAAGATCTGAGATCACTGGCCCGCATTTGTGGCCCACAAGACATCGAAAAAGAGTAAGAAGATGTCGGCGACAAACAAGCAAAATGCTGCGAAGAAGAAGCATCACCATCGCACGGGGTCAGGTGGCTACCTCGTAGCCTAGCCTAAGTGGGCCAAGACTGAGAATGATCTGGTTGATAAAGGGATTGAACCAGAGACAATTAACTGGCCAGACCGTTGCCGGACTTGGTTCTTCGGGGCTGGCGGAACCTTGGACCCTGTAACAGGGAAGTGCATTTGGACGAACGATCAAATGGACATACCAGTCAGGAAGCTTCAGCAGTATATCGAAGCAGCGCAGCAAGGGACGTTCTTTCCAGACATAGAGAACGACGAGCTCACAATGGCCCTCGGGAATCCTGAGCACCCTGGACGGACACGAGGCACGCCAGGCTCCATTCCGTGGAAGGTTGGGTTTCCGGACGCAGGCAGTTACAAATGCCAGGAGAGGAGGAAAAAATTGCAGCAGACCCAAATGCAGGCGCTGCAAGCAAGGGTACAAGCGATAGAGGAACGAGAAGCAAATCGCAGCAAACAAACTGCCGAAGCTTCCCCTGAAGCTACCCCGCCATCTCAGCGAAGAAGCAGCGTGGCTTCCACTGAGCTGCTTCAGCCGGAGCATGCCTTGACGGCTCCTGCCAGCTATCCCGTGGATGCTATCACGGAGTCTCAAAATTGCCACCTTATGACACAATGGATGAATTTAAAGGTCAAGCCGGCTGTTGGCTCTGTTTATCCTACTGAACCCGGCGCAACTTTTCACTGCCGCCGATTCCAGAAGGATATGCTAGGGTGACAGTGGATGAAATAACAGAGGGATTTGAGGACCTCCAGCTTGACCATCCTACCGGTGAAGGGGAGACTAGGCTGGGTTCTGCTTTGAAGACTCCAGGCCAATGGCGGAAGGAGCTCATCAACCTTCCGAACTGGACGCCTCCGCCTCCTCCTCCTCCTCCAGCAAGTCAGGGCACTCCGCCTCCTCCACCGCCTCCTCCTCCGGCGAGTCAGGGCACTCCGCCTCCTCCACCGCCTCCTCCTCCTCCAGCGAGTGACGATCAGGGCACTCGACCGACTCCTTCTCCGGCGCGTGGCGGCACTCCGCCTCCTTCTCCGCCTGTGCCGACGCGCCCGAGCAGCCAGCCTCCTCCTTCTCCGCCTCGTCAGCAAGGGCGGAAGAGACCTGCCGCCGCTCCGGCTGCTCCGGCGCGTCGTAGTCTTTCTCCTCCGCCTCGTAAGCAAGTAAAGAAGACAACCGCTTCGTCTGCTCTGCTGGCGTCTAGCAGTACAGCCAAAGCCGGGAGGAAATACAGATTCGGTCCTTCTCTGAAGACTCCAGAGAAGTTACCATACGAGAGGACCCCGAAGGAGAACGTCGAGATCGCACGAGAAGAAGTGAGGAACTATTTTGAAGGGGTGAAAGCAAAGAAACATCCACCTCCGGAGGAGAAGGTAGATCCGGTGAAAGCGAAGCGCACTCTGGCTGCCCTAACAAAACCACCCAAGTCTCCGCCGAAAGGAAACTATGAGCGCATTATTGGAAAGGAATTTGCCGAAGCGGAGCGGTCGGGAAGTACTGTTAGTGATCGAAGGCTAAAAGAACGACGAGCTGGGAAATGAATTGCCCAGCTCGACGAACAAGCGAAGCAATCGTGCCCCCCGCTCAAGGTGCCTAGCGATAACGTCGCTAATGATCTGAGGATGGTGCCCGGTTATAGCAATCTTGGCGATTACCTGCCCGACAATGTACATTATGATTTCATGGAGGTGCGGATACAAAGATACGAGTACGGGAAGCCTCTCGTCAAAGATGAAAGATCTCTATCAACGATGATGCGAAGATTGCATGATTGGTACTTGAAAACCTGCAGAGACTCTGGGGGAGGAGTACTTTGTATGTGAAAGTTAAAAAGGAGCATGACCTCGTTGGAATTGAACTGTTGTCTGTTCCATTTGAGGAGTTCTTTCAGTTTTTCAATCAATTGGCCCTCGATAAAACAACGGTCACCTGCTACTGTCTGTAAGTAGTACTACTTCTGTTATTAAGTCTCTCTATATAGCTCAGCTCTTTCATTGCATGTATTTATAATCATCCTCACTATATTATGCAGATTGAAGATCGCCGAATTGAAGAAAAGACAAGTCGGTGATATTGGGTTCATTAACACATATCTCATAGATGCAACTCAGGTTAAATTTCATGCCGCAGATACCGAGGCCAACTTGCTACGATCGTTGGTAATAAATGAAAACAAAGATATAATACTCTTTCCTTACAACTTCAAGTGAGTGTTACTGTCTTGTGCGTATTCGGTTTCCCTTATATATTAGTCAAGGTTATAGTAATGTAATTGATGAGTTATGCATGCGTGTGCAGTTTCCACTATATTCTCCTAGAGATTAAGCTTGAGCAGGGACTAGTAACCGTCTTAGACTCAAGACGAAAAGATCCCCAGGACTATGCGGACATGACTCAAATGCTCAAGAAGTAAGTTAAATCGATCATTATCCACCATATCAGCAACTTTGTTCATTTCCTTATATATCAAGTAATTGTTTTCTTTGTCTGGCAGGGTTTGGAAAAAATTCTCCAAGAAAGCTCCAGGACTCCCGAAGAAGCTGCAATTTAGTCACCTGAAAATAAGTACTATAGTAGCATGTTCCGCGCATCTCCTATTGATTCAAGCGCTAGTTTCATCAATACCATTTGGCATTCTTGCTTATTAGTTTGATTGACCTCTATTTCTTGTAAAGTGGTTGTGGCAGGAACAAGGGAATGATTTCTGTGGATACTACGTTTGCGAGTCCATCCGCCACACGACCAGTGAGCGGGGCTACACTGACGAACAATATGAGGTACGTAAATAACAACATTCACAATTTTAGTTTATTACCATCATTTGTGTTGAGTTTCATTCATTCATATATATATATATATATATATATATGTATGTATTGACCCCCTTCTTCAAATTAGATGTTTTGGAAGCGGGATGAACTCCTAGCACCAGCTCGCATGCGAGAAATTCAAGAGGAATTGGCGGCATTCTTTATTGACCACGTGATCGCTGAAGACGGAGAATACTATATGGACCATGAGTCCGTATGATTGTATTTGTAAGAGATAATTATTGTATATATGTAGCCGGTAGTGTCGGATAGATATACGAAAACTTGTTGTTCGACCAATCTCTCGGAGAAGGAGAGGTGGTCGATATCACTTCTCTCTGTATGCATATATGTTCATGACGATCTTCTGTTTCCTTCGTTTGCTTACTAGCTAGCTAGCATGTCTAGTCCTCTCTATACGTATGTATAGTACGTAGCGTCGACCAAGCACGGACATAAGAGAGGATACTTCTCTCTATTAATTATAGCTAGCTAACACAATATATGAAACGCCTAAATTAACCCCCCAAAACCCCCCAACCCCCCCCCCCCCTTTCAAAAAAAAACAAAAACCCCAGCCATAGAAATACTGACGCGTGGATGCCTATTGCTCCCGGTTGGTGCCACCAACCGGGACCAAAGGCCCTCCTGCCTGGGCTCCGCGCACAGGCCACGTGGAGGCCCATCTGTCCCGGTTCTGGATTGAACCGGGACTAAAGGGACAGGGCATTAGTACCGACCCTTTAGTCCCGGTTCAGGAACCGGGACAAAAGGCCCTTACGAACCGGGACAACAGGCCCTTTTTCTACCAGTGGGCGCCTCTACGTATCGCTGTGAACCTAAAGGGAGGCACGAGATAGGCCAGCCCAGGCGCGCGGGAGCCAGAGCCTTGTTTTTTGTTTTGTTTTGTTGTTGTTTTCTTTATTTTTCTTTTTTGTACTTTCAAATGTTCTAAATAAATATATTACAAAAATAGTTTACATAAATATTTGAAAAAAGGTTAACCAAGCGTTTGAAAAATATTAAATGTGTATAGAGAACATGTTTCTCATGTATACAAAAATATTTTTAAAATGTGAAAAAGGATGATCACATATTTAAAAAACATTAATCAAGTATTTGAAAAAAAATGTTAAACAAGTATTTGAAATTTTTTAATCAAGCATTTGAAAAATGTTAAAAGTGTATATAGAAAATGTTGACCATTTACTTAAAATAGGTTACACTTTACTGCATTTTTTGCATCGAATGTGAGAGTTTTATTATGAAAGTATCAAACGATTACACTCAACCAAGAGGCTGAGCCAGCTTTCCGTTACATCTAGTGCTCGAGCACGCTTGGCACACAAATGAGCGGATTCATTGGCAGTCCTGCTGACATGCGGAACCGAAAAAGAAGAAGGATTGTGAGCTATCTCCCCTATTTCCCAAATGATAGGCGCAACAACTAAACGAGAATTGTCGCGCAAAGACCAGAGATTCACTATCTCTAGATTGTAAAATAATTGAAAAATGTTGAATGTGTATAGAAAAAATGTTAACCATGTATTAAAAAAAGATTAATCTTGTACTTCAGACATGTTAATCCAGCATTTCAAAAAAAATATTAACTGTCTACAAAAAAATATTGACCATTTATTTAAAAAATGTTAAACATGTATTTCAAAGGTCTAAAAAGTGTACTAGAAAAATGTATTAGATATATAATAAAAATGTACAATCTGTATGAAAAAAGTTAACATCCAAAAATAACTTTTTAAAACATGTTAACCATCTATTCAAAAAATATATTCGTGTGTATAATAAATATTTCTGATGAATAATGAAAAGTGTTAAATGTGTACTGAAAAAAGTTTATACGTGTTGCACAAACAGAAACCGATGAAATCAACAAAAAATAAAGAAAAAATAAAAACAAAAATAAAACAAGAAAATGAAACAAAAGATTGAAAAACTAAGGAAACCAATGCAAAAGAATGAAAATGAAAAACTTAGAAAGAAACAAAGGAAACCGAGAAATATGAAGAAAACATGGAAAACAAATAAACCTATGAAACCCTAGAAAGAAAGAAATAAAAACAAAAATATAATGTTGAAACCCATTGAAATACATAAAAAAAGCTGAAGAAGAACCAAAAAATGAAAGAGAAAAACAGAAGAAAAAATACCCGTGGAAACCAACACAGCGAACACACTAAAAAACCCAGTGAAGAGAGAAACAATGAATATGGGCTGGACAAATAGCTACAGGTTATACAGGTGGGACAAAATCTCTTTAGAGAGACGATAGAAACACTCGCACAAAGCAAAGATATAGTCCTCACGAACCGAGTTATAAGGGACCTATTGTTCGGCCAGCCAGGCGCTGGCGAATGATGTATCCAGCCCCCCACGCAACCTTTTGTGCCGTCCCTTGTTTTTTTTTTTTCATTTTTTTGCTTTTGAATTTTTTTCTTTTCTATTTCTTTTCTTCTTTAAAATAATTTAGTTTTTCAGAAAAGTTCCAAATTTCAAAATAAATCAAGGAATTATCAAATATTCAAAAATTCAAAAATGTTCAAGATTTTGTCAAATGTTCACAAAAATAAAAAATGTGAAGAATATTAAAAGTTGTTCGTGATTTTGAAAATTGTGCGCATATTCAAAAGAATCACAAATAACGTTCAGGATTTCATTGAAGTTTGATGAAGTTTTTAAAGTCTTCAGAAGAATAAGAAAATGTTCCTGGATTCGAACATTATTACCAAATTTCAAAAAAGATTCATTGACTCAAAAAATGTTCATGATTTCTGATAATGTTCATGAATTCAAAAAAACTTCACCAAATAAATGTTCATGAATTTTAAATATTGTTCACAAATTTCAAAACATGTGCATTGATTTCAAAAAATGATCATGTGTTTCAAAAAATGTTCATAATTTCCAAAATGAACGCAAATATGTAAACAAATGTTTGTGAATTAGAGACATAGTCCCTAATTCAAAAAAATTTCATGAATTTGAAAAATATTCATGTATTCGATAAATGTTAACAATTTTAAAAAAACATGAATTCAAAAAATGTTCATGAAGTGGAAATATTTTTCGAAAATGAAGAAAAACAGATAGAAAAAGTAAAATGAAAAATGAAAGAAAATAAATAAAAGGAAAATAGAAAACATGAAAAAAGGAAAAGGTCAAAAGGAAAAATATAGGGAAAAGGAATTTAATTCGAAGCTACGGTTATTTAGTTATGAAATAAATCATTTTATCATGTGAGTTATGCAAAATAATGCAAACAACAAGTTTAAACATTTTTAACATGGATTAAAGTTGGAAATTATGAAACCAGATGAAATTCTTAACATTTTACATATATGACATGTTTAATTTCGATGCACGGTTATTTAGATATTAGGAATGCAATTTTAATGGCATTTTCTGTGATTATGCAGTCTTGGAGAAATAGATAAATTCGCCACAACAGAAGAAAAAAGCTAAACCTGTTGAAATAGTGGGCGCAACATAGTAGATCTCTCGCATGGTGGATAACAGGGCCGTGACTTGGGGCTCACCAAATGGGCTTCGGCCCACAACGGAGAGAAGGCAAGCCAGGGCTGGTGCAGATCTGGTGGGCCGGGGCTTGGCGGGGAGACGGCTGGGCCTGCTACGGATTTGGGCCACGCGCATGGCTTGGAGAAGGGGTGGCCTGACGAGGCGTCGACGCGGTCAACGGGGCTCTGCTCGTGCGCTCGTTCACCTCGCGTGGACGAAGCAGAAGGGCCCCAGAGCGATGCGGGGACTTGGCGCAGCGGCGCAAGATCGAAGCGGCGGCGGCTTGAGGCGAGGGATCTCCAGTGGCTAGGAGGTGGAGGAGGAGGCGCCAAGTGGCGGCGAAAGGCTGGGTGGCTACGGATTTCGAGGAAGGGTGCTAGGGTTTCCAAAACAGGAGAGCTATGCCTTCCTTTTATAGGCAGAGATGCTAGGGTTGGGGTTTGGGGGGTTTCGGACCCTCCAATCGCGATCCAATGGTTTCGGGCGGAGGGGTAGGCTAGGTGGGTTTATGTGGGGTGCAATGGATGTGTAGAGAGGGCTTGGGCTGAGATGAGAGGGAATTAGTGCGGCCCGGTGACAGTTACAAATACCGAAAACATCTGACGTTTGACCTGCTATAGTGCCACTATAGGTTTATCCGTTGGGGTATCAAACGACCTCCAAATGCGACGAAATTTGGCGGGAGGTCTATCTACAATATAACAAGACCACACGCCAACTTTCAACCCATTCCGAGAAAGTTTTATTCCCACTTAGAAAATAATATTTTAACGATGTGCAAGTGTGGTTGGTCTCGAAATGGTCAACAGTGAGAACGAGGAGAACCGGCAACTATGAATGGATGCAAGTTTTGAAAAATGGCGGCAACGGGGTGTCGATGCAATGCCAATGATGCGGTGACGAATGCAACAAACAAAGTAATCACACGGCAACAACAAAATAACTGGAAGGCATCTGGAGCGTCGGTCTCGGGCTGTTACATTTGTTCATTGTGGCTGCAAACGACGACATCCCCAATGATGAGTTCCCCAACAACAACTTCTTCCCCGATGTTGACGGACTCTTTGATGACATGACGAACGACCCGTCTGCGTCATCTGATGTTGCTCCATATGCCATCTTATCCTTTGTGTTAGGGCTAGCATTTGGTTTACTACTACTAGTGATCGACACGGATATGTTGCTTGTTGCTTATGATCTCAATTGCATGATTAGTTTCAATAATCAATTGCATGTCTCAATTGTTCTCTCTATCATGTTGGTCATGTTTTACCTATTGTTTTTCTGGATTAAACTTAACAGAAAATGCATAATTATTCAACAAAACTTATAGGTTAAACTTTAGCACAAAATAAGAGGGCGTCTAATACACCCGGACAGAGGTAGTACTAGCTATAACATTACTTACTATCCTATGAATGTGTAAAGGCTATGTTGGTCTGTACCAACTTGGGAGAGTTTTGTATAACATTCTTACAAGATAAGTTATTATTTGGCTGGATTATTGATAGATCGCATGTACATAGGAGGATGGATGTTCATAACCGATGCAGCCAGCATATCGAATGAATAAAGTTGCTATCACTGCATTCTGAAAGACTCACGCCATTTTTTACTTGCTATAATAAAGGGGAAAATCAAAATAGTTTACTGTGTTGATCCCAACAACCAGCTCACACACATGAAGTATGCACTATGGTGTACTGTTGTTTGCAACGACCAGATTTGTGGAGGATCAATTCATCAACTTATGTACTTCTGTGGGAAGCTAACTGAATGGCACTTTTACAATCTCGAATGTATTGGGGAACGTAGTAATAATTCAAAATTTTCCTACGTGTCACCAAGATCAATCTAGAAGATGCTAGCAACGAGAGAGAGGGAGTGCATCTTCATACCCTTGAAGATCGCTAAGCGGAAGCATTGCAAGAACGCGGTTGGTGGAGTCGTACACGCAGCGATTTAGATCGCGGTCGATTCTGATCTAAGCGCCGAACAACGGTGCCTCCGCGTTCAACACACGTACAGCCCGGGGACGTCTCCTCCTTCTCGATCCAGCAAGGGGAGAGGAGAAGTTGAGGGAGAACTCCGGCAGCACGACAGCGTAGTGGTGGTGGAGCTCGTGGTTCTCCAGCAGAGCTTCGCTAAGCTCTACGGAGGAGGAGGAGGTGTTGGAGGAGGGAGGGGCTGCGCCAGGGGAAGGGGTGCGGCTGCCCTCTTTCTCCCACACTATATATAGGGGGAAGGGGGTGGAGGAGGCGCCCTAGGGTTCCCTAAGGGAGGGGCGGCGGCCACAGGGGAAACCCAAGATGGGTTTGGGCACCCCCACCCCTAGGAAACTTGCCCCCCAAGCCGGGAGGGGTGGCGCCTCGTTAATAAAGCTAGGCGGTAACCTTCTATGAAATAAAAGGTCCCAATGATTTTCTGTTCACACCATTACCCGTGAGTGACTTCCTTGCTTGCTCAGCGAGTGATTTCCATTCACTTATTCGTTCACGCCCTGTTAGAATTTCTCCACATGATCGATCACATTCACATCAAAGTATCACACACATGCTCAATAAAATTTTTTAGTGAAGAGCTCATATAGTGATTTTCTTTTTCTCCCTATTTCTTTCTCAACTTGCACAGAACAATGTGCATAAACTATTTTTTTTGAAACTTCAAAATCTGATTCTTAATTTTTCCCAACCTAGGATCCAGAACTTCGGTTGCAGTCGTACTTAGCGAATTTGTATCGCAATAAGGGGTTAGAGAAGCCCGATACATACAATCTCGTTACGTACGCATTCTAACCGAGTTGGACGCCTCTACGTATCGCTGTGAACCTAAAGGGAGGCACGAGATAGGCCGGCCCAGGCGCGTGGGAGCCAGAGCCTTGTTTTTTGTTTTGTTTTGTTGTTTTTTTCTTTATTTTTCTTTTTTGTACTTTCAAATATTCTAAATAAATATTTTACAAAAATACTTTACATAAATATTTGAAAAAAATTAACCAAGCGTTTGAAAAATATTAAATGTGCATAGAGAACATGTTTCTCATGTATACAAAAATATTTAAAAAATGTGAAAAAGGTTGATCACATATTTAAAATATATTAATCAAGTATTTGAAATTTTTTAATCAAACATTTGAAAAATGCTAAATGTGTACATAAAAAATGTTGACCATTTACTCAAAATAGGTTAATATTTTATTGCATTTTTTGCATCGAATATGGGAGTTTTATTATGAAAGTATCAAACGATTACACTCAACCAAGAGCCTGAGCCAGCTTTCCGTTACATCTAGTGCCCGAGCACGCTTGGCACACAAATGAGCGGATTCATTGGCAGTCCTGCTGACATGCTGACCAGAAAAAGAAGAAGGATTGTGAGCTATCTCCCCTATTTCCCAAATCATAGGCGCAACAACTAAACGAGAATTGTCGCGCGAAGACCAGAGATTCACTATCTCTAGATTGTAACATAATTGAAAAATGTTGAATGTGTATAGAAAAAATGTTAACAATGTAATTAAAAAAGATTAATCTTGTACTTCAGACATGTTAATCCAGCATTTCAAAAAAAATATTAACTCTCTACAAAAAAATATTGACCATTTATTTAAAAAATGTTAAACATGTATTTGAAAGGTCTAAAAAGTGTACTAGAAAAATGTATTAGATATATAATAAAAATGTACAATCTGTATGAAAAAATAGACATCCAAAAATAAGTTTTTAAAACATCTTAACCATGTATTCAAAAAAATTATTTGTGTGAATAATAAATATTTCTGATAAATAATAAAAAGTGTTAAATGTGTACTGAAAAAAGTTTATACGTGTTGCACAAAAAGAAACCGATGAAAATTGACAAAAAATAAAAACAAAAATAAAACAAGAAAATGAAACAAAAGATTGAAAAACTAAGGAAACCAATGCAAAAGAATGAAAATGAAAAACTTAGAAAGAAACAAAGGAAACAGAGAAATATGAAGAAAGCATGGAAAACAAATAAACCTACGAAACCCTAGAAAGAAACAAATAAAAACAAAAATATAATGTTGAAACCCACTGAAATACAAAAGATTTCTCTAGATGTCCTGCTCCTTCTTTTTCTTTACTCATGCCATGCCGCTGTTGCTAGTACTTCTCTACATAGCTAGTCTGTAGCACTATTCTCGTTGTTAATTTTTTCACATCAGCTAGTGTGTCCTTATACAGTACGCATGATGGTTTGGTTTTGCATGCTAGTTGTGAAAGATGCATGCGTCTTAGGCCAACTTCACCGCACGACCTATTTCGACCCCAAACGGACGTCCGCTTCTGTCCATTTGAGATGCGATTTAGCGGACGTCCAGAAACGGACAGACGAACGAAAGTATCTGCGCCAAATGTGCAGGATGCATCCTAACCCCAAACGGACATGCCCCGCCCGCGCCGAGCTCCTCCGCCTTGCCATCGCGCCCTGCCTCTCCGGAGCGCGCCCGCCGCGCAGCCCCACCCCGAGCTTCCCGGCAGCCCCGCGCTGCGCGCCGCCCGGCGCTCGCCGGAGCACGCCCACCCCGAGCTCCCAGGCCGCCCCGCGCTCGCCGGAGCACGCCTGCCCCGCCCCGCAGCCCCGCCCCAAGCTCCCCACCCGCCGCAACGCTGCCAAGAGCGCGCAGCCCCGAGCTCCCCAACATGCGCGCCCGCCCTTTCCTCTGTCGTCGCCGCCGCGGCCCTAGGAGCACGCGCCGCCCCGTGCGGCAGGGGCGCGTCGGTGCAGCGCGCGCGGGGGCGGGCTCGCGTGGCTGGCGGTGTTGGTTTTTGAACTTGCTAGATCAAAACCACCCAGGAATACGTATGTGCAAGGTAGCAAGCACTAAAGCAAGTAGGTTGATTGATGTACAATAGCACTACCACATGCACGTATCGCCGTAAGCTTTTGTATGTGCACCTAGCCTGGGAAGCTAGCTCTGTAGCGACAGGATCGATTCGATCTACAACGGAACTTCTCGACAAAACGAGAACGCGAAGGCACTGAATCGTTGTGATAGCCACAGGCTCGTGTCGAGCCTGTTGATACACTTTCTATTGCTTTTATCGACTTAGAAAGATTACAAAGGCTGGGTGCACTTATATACACGTACGAGGCCGAGGGATCAATCCTACTCGGTATGCTATCCATGATCTACTCGGACATGTATACCTACCGTGCACAGGACATCGGGTTTAATTCCAATATTCACCCCCCTAAACATGACGTCTTTACTTTCTTAACCCGGATCCCAAATGCCACGACAACTACTCATTGTCGGCATTTCCTTCGTTGTTCCTTACAGCATTTCAGGGACCGTCTTTGCTGTCCTCAGCTCGTCCGTAGCTTGACGCCAGCGCTTCTCCTTGGTCGCGTCTTCAACCTTCACCTGTTCGTCAGTGCTTGGTAGACTGTCTTTTGTATCTTTGAGGGAACATCTTTTGAACTCGAGCGTGACCAAACTTCGGTCTAACTTTGAGCCCCAAGCTCTTGGCGCTTACTTCAGCCCGTAAAATGCCTTCTTGAGCTTGTAAACTTTTCCTTCTTCGCCTTTCTTCTCGTAGCCAAAGGGTTGTTCCACGTACACTTCTTCTTTGAAGTCGCCGTTGAGGAAAGCGAATTTCACATCCATATGATGAACCTTCCAATCCTCTTGTGCTGCCAAAGCTAGGAGCACACTTACCGTCTCGATTCGAGCAACCGGTGCAAACACCTCCTCATAGTCAACTCCTTGACGTTGTACGTAGCCCTTTGCAACGAGTCTTGCCTTGTACTTTACAATGGCACTCTTCGTGTCCTTCTTCAACTTGTAAACCCACTTCAAACCTATGGCCTTTTGGTTCGGAGGTCGGGTTACCAAAGTCCACGTGCCATTGCTCTCAATCGCCTTCATCTCCTCATCCATGACGTGCATCCAACTTGAACTTTTGCTCGCCTCTACGAAGTTCGCCGGCTCCTCAACTCCGAGTAAACACAAATCGGAGTACTCGAGCGTAACTGGCTTTGCGTACCTGTAGACTTTCTTGAGGGTCTTGTAGCGACGAGGCCCGGAAAAAACCGTTGTGGCTTGCGAAGGAGGTGACACAAATTGTGTCGGCGTCGATGCACTTGAGGAAGACGGTTGAGTCTCCGGCGTGGTAGATGCCGGGTCGTTGGCATCCGCGTCGTCGGCGTAGTCGTCGTGATCGTGACCATCATCTTGATTGTCATCATCACTATGCGCCTCATTGTCGATGTCGTTGCCGAGATCTCTACCTGTGTCTTGCGCGTCGTTGTCGCTATCACAAAGGCTGGGTGCACTTATATACACGTATGAGGCCGAGGGATCAATCCTACTCGGTATGCTATCCATGGTCTACTCGGACATGTATACCTACCGTGCACAGGACAACGGGTTTAATCCTAATAGGCGGGCGGGGGCGCGGCAGGCGGCGGGCTACGGAGCGTGCACGCGGAGCAGCGGCGGAGCGCGCGGGAGCAGCGCGGCAGGCGCACGGGAGCAGAGCAAGCACCACGGCGGCAAGCACCGGGGCAGCGGGGCGGCGTGGCTGGCGAGCAACGGGGCGGCGGCGGGGCCCGTCCAGCCTCTCGGTCTCACTGATTTGTGGGCCAGAGGGAAGGCACGGGCGGACAGGAGCGGACGAGAGGGACGAGGAGAGTGTCCGTTTTCTGTCCGTTCGGGAGCATTTTTGGACCAAGTTTGCTTCAGGTTTGGGGTTGGGCTGGACAAAAAAGCGTCCATAAGACAACTTTGTCCGTTTGGGTATTACCGCTGGGTCGTGTTTTACCCCAAACGGACAAAAACGGACCGGATGGGTCACGGATGGGTCACGCGGTGGAGTTGGCCTTATCTCCCAAGAACTCCTCTAGATTATTTTGTCTTTTCTCTCTTTCTATCTTGTATATTCTTGTACCACATGCCTTGTTCTGACTAAGTACGCCTCCCTTTTACTTGTCGGACCTGTACACTCGTTATGCTAAGAATAGCACATGCAAGACTAGCTAATCTTGTGCAGAAGCTAGAGATGATATATTGGTGATCTTTTGAGATAATATTTCCTCTTCTAATGTTCCAGTCCTAATGAAAAATCTAACACTAAGGCATGACGACGCCAAAAACATTGTACCGGTCACAATACATGTATGGGACTGTCGAGGTTCCGCCAAGAATGACACCCGTTCGGAAGCGTGTCGATGATGGATCCGTAGGAGCGACCGACACTAGTAAGGTCGGGTAGTCGGGCCTTAGCGGGTAAAAGAATCTTGCTCAACTAGAGCCTGTGTGGTTCCAGTTGAGACTGTTGACGTCGGAGTACCCCTCTTAAGAGTGTAAAAGCGTGAAATTTCATCCCTGTGACTCCCGGGTAGGGAAGCTTGCGGTCATGTGTGATGCCAAAATTATTATTTCTAAGCACATCTTTATTTTCTCTACCATTCTTGTTTCTTTTCTTTTCTTACGGCTAATCCATATACTTACTTCCGGTGTCACATATTTTCCGTGCTACATGTGTGCTTGCTGAGTATGTCATCATACTCACTCTTGCTATCTTATTTTTTTACAGAGATAAGCAATGGAAATGATGATGAACAGTAGAAGTAGTACTATGGGAGGGGATGAAATAAAGAAACTTGCATGCATGTACTAGCAAGAACAATTGTAGTCGTTCCTATGATAATGAATAAAAAATGATCCCAGTGTACTACCTTTGTTAACCTGATGGCCTAACATGCTTATAAATTTGAATTGAATTTATAAGCATGTGGCAATTGTCACTGCTATATTTTGGGGTGTGACAATTTAAATGGCATCAGAGCCCAGGTTAATAATAATAATAATAACTTGATAAATACACACCAATGTGGGATTAATTAAGGGGTAGTATAGGTGCGTAAGGTTGGAACGGCTTATCAGTTGAATGTTTTATTTTGTTTGCTTAGTTAGCAATTTTGTCAAATTTGTTTCTTTAAAACTGATCCATGTATTGAAAACAGGGATGGATGAGCCAGTCATCTTCCATCTCAACTTTGTCAAAATCCTTGAGGTTGTAACTGAGCACTTCGAGTTAGACCCACCGGTGATCTATGCGGTTGAGCGTACTGACGGGTGTAGGGTACCAAGGCGCGGTGCATGTGCAGCTCAATCAAGATGATGAGAACTCTTACAAAGTAATTTATTGGTATGGTGAAGATGCTGCAGATGCAAGCAATATTGCGGCACGTGAGGCGCTGAAGTTTCTTCATCATTTTCTGAACTTTTCCTTGGTGGATCTTCACATGTATGAGTACTGGGAGGTGGTACTATCACCGGTACAGAGGGAGCAGCAGCATCGCATGGAGATGGCGCAACTCCATCACTGTACCATGAAGCTTGCAGGCGGGAGGAACTGGAAAGGCTGGAGCAGGAGCATAATGATTGTGTTTATGAAATCAAGCTGGGGGAGCATAAAGAACAAGAAACTGAAGTAAGAGCGTGATATGCTAGAGGAGATGACAAACAAGCAAGAGAGTCAGCTTATGGAGCTAAGAGCGAAGAACAGGAACCTGCGTGACAAGCTTCTGGCGCAGGAGAGCGAGGCAAACAGTGGTGCCTAAATATAGGACGAGTTAAATACACCACGAGTGCCTCAACTTGTTCGATGCGATTACTTTGATGCTTAAACTTGTAAAATACAATAAACTGATGCCGTAACTTATTCGAACGTTTAAATACGGCGCTTCAGTCCGATCTGGGCATATGCACAGCCTACATGTTGTGCCAACATGGCGTCGCCCCACATGTCTCCTGTGAGAGGAGTGTGCCGGTTGTTTTACAGAAAATTCCTTGTACTTTAAATAATTTTCACAAAAGCTCCTGATATTTTATTTAAATATGCCAAACTGCATTGATATCACCAAGAACAATTATCTGTGCAATATCCAGATACACTACTATTTATTAGGGATATCGCACGAAATAATAAAGAGGAAAAAAGAAAAAGGTTGACTCAGAAAATTTAAAAAATTATTAAGAAATTCTCACGTTTGAAAAAAAAGAACAACTCAACATATTACCTGCCATTAACTTAAAAAGTGTTAGTGCATTTTTTTCAAAAGCAACATATTTTTGGAAAATTCTCACTTGTATTAAGAAATTGTAAACGTGTATTTGAAAAATGCCTGTCACACATTCAAAAAAATTACAACATCTATTTCATAAAATGTTCAATATGTTTCAAAATAATTATTGTGTGAAATTATTCTTGCATTTCTACAAACACGTTTAACATGTTTTAACCCATTTATAGAATTTATTGTTTTTACACAATCATTTTTAATACGTATTGAACAATTTTCAAAATACAACTTTGTTGATTTTTTTAATAATTATGTATTCTAAAAATACAATGAAGGTACAAAATAATTCTCCGTACTTGCGGTCCTGAATGAATATACAAAAAAGTTACACAATATTTTATAATATACGTTGAACTTTTGAAATCCACATAAATTTTACAAACAGTTTACCTCTTCGAACTACAAATAATAAAAATAGAATAAAGATTTTAATAGACAATAGTCGCATATTTGTAATTATTGTATTTGTATATTGGAAATTGTACATATATTGTGAAAACCAAATAGTAACTTGAAAAAATATAATGGAAATTGCAGAGTCTTGGCGTCTAGCGTGCGTGCTATTTAACCTGGAGGTCCCAGGGTCGAAACCAATTAAATGACACAGTATATTTTTTTCCTGTAATTAGCATACATAGCAATGGCTTATTTGTGACTTTAATTAAATCTCATGAGATTTTCTGCAAAAAAAATTTGGATGCATTTCACCCAACATAGGCAATGCTCATCCACTGATCTGTGGGCCAGCCGCCAGTTGTCACACCACACGGAGAGCAAATATGGTGGCACATGGATGGAGGCACCGGATATGTACCTTGCGACAAGTTATAACACCACTTTTGTGTATTTTACAAGTTTAGGTACTAAACCGACCGTAACGGACAAGTTTAGACATTCATGATGTATTTAACTGGACAGGAGTACTAGTTGCTAGCCTTAAATAAAATAATAGTATGGATAGTAGTACCGATGGTGATGGATGTAACCAATGGATGGTAAGTAGACTTTTGCGCAGGTATATGACTAGCTAGAACTAGCCTTTGTGACAACACTAGCACAGTTGTCAGTAGTTGATGCATGCAAGGATAGGAATAGTCGTTGGCAGCAGCACATCTAGCAGCTCGGATGTGTAATTTTGGTTGTACTACTGCCATTCCCTAGTAATCATATAGACTTAGTATAAAATGGTGTGTGATCTAATATAACTAGGTGATGCCCCGCGTGTTGCTGTGGGAATTGATTGAATTAATATTATAAGAACTAAAACATAATATATGCTACATATAAGTAGCATAACAAAATCCATGGGGACACGTTCTGGTGGGCCTCTTGTCCCTTTTAGGAAATTCAAGCAAATTTGTCTTATAGCATAGTAAACAGTGAGGGTGAAATTGAGAGACTACCTCGCATCTCTGCAGTTTTGTATAGTAAGATTGCACTTAGTTTTGCTCACACTACTTTTCCTTGAAGATTTGTATTGGGAGGTGGCATTGTCCATGGCGTTAATGTCTAGGAATGAAAATATAGAATCTAGGGAATTCCATATGAGAAATCTTATCCCCTAGCATTGACAAACAATATTCTGAAAGAAAAGGAAAATAAGTTCAGAAATACATATCCTAGCCTGCAGTGAGGTATTAGTACTCCCTCCATACCATGTGTTGGAGATACAAAACATGTGTAGAATTACATAGATGTAAGAGGCGTGATTAAAATATGCATGTTATGTGTACATTTTATTTTGGAATGATACGGAATGGTCTGTAGTATGTCACGACACAGGTACTTTTCATTAACTCTGGTGGTTAAGCTAAGTGTCTCCCGAAAATAGTTCAAGTGTCGCAATGGTAAACATTAGATGGATTCAAGAGTAAATAATACTGTCCATATGCCAGACGTATGTGGGCGCATGATACAAGGTCAACGAAGGTTTCAGTCATCATTGTTATGTGAGGTCATACTGATTTGGGGATGACAGAAAATAATGCATAGACTACATACATTGATACCTGCAAGCATAGACGAATAAACCATGTTATTGCCAGAACATCATATCATAGCATAGGGATAATAAACGTAATTCTAGACCTCTATTTCAGTGTTATATAATCATTCAGTTATCTGTAATTAATTTTATGTTATTTTCCTTCGATATGGTATATTCTGATGGGACTTATGATGTGGATTTTATTCCTGTTAGACTTTGTTGCAGCTCTCAACCCTTTTCTCTTCATACGAAATCGACATTTAATATCCTGTTTATACAACTGGGACAATCACGCAAGTCCTCACTTTCTTCTTCATAGACGCTAATTTGCATAAATCACTTGGATGGGATTGATAATGTATTAGAAGCTGAATCATTGCTATATCAATTTTAAACATGTACTTATAATTTCAAATTAAGAAAATGGCATGTACTCTTAACTTGTCCAGAGTGTGTTATATAAGATTCACTTTTATGCCATTTATTTATACTTAAGCCGTCCACTTGTCATGTCTTGTCTCAGCGGCAGGCCAGTGAATGTGTGGTAATGACAATATACCCATAGGGATGATACATGGACAATGCATTTGGAAATTAAATAAATGGATGATTAGTTTTAGCAGCAAACCTGATAGTGACTGAAGTTTGCACTGATAAAGATTAGTCAGGTTCCAGATTAGAGAAAATCTTCATCAGTCATTCGAATGTGAAGGAGCAAAGAAAGTTGTCGGTTGTCAGTGTTGTGTGTGGTCATATTGATCTGGGTAAATACAAAAGAGTGCCTACAATCCACTGGGTAACTGCAAGCATAAACAAACAATCATGTTATTTTTAGCACAACCAGATCATAATATAGAAACATAGGCTGGATTATCTCATCATACAGTGATAGATTTAATCCTAGCAGAAGAATTAAAATGAAGCAGGAAACAACAATGCCTACCTCTATGATGTATAGGATTGCTAGTGATCAGAAGGTTTCAGAGAAATCAAAAGTGGCAGGTAGATAGACCGTCCTAGTGAACAACACTAAGGGAAGGGGAAGGAATTAACGTTGATGCATGATCGAGTGCTTACCTCCACTTGCTAGATAAGGTAAAAATTGTTGGATTGTCGTGGCATGCAGCCTGCTGATAAATCAAGAGATGCAGGTTTATTGGGTTATCCAAAAGAACTCAATGAATGGGATGGATCTAGATGCTGAATAAATAGAATAAACAGAAGAGATACTGGAATATCAACGAACCAATCTTGATTATGCAAGAAGACATTTTATTGCGTGATGCTTCATTTTCACGAAATAATCAAAAGGGAAAAAACAAACTTGGCTGGACCGTGTGTAGCAGAATGACCGTATCATAACCTGGAACAAAGATGGTAAGTGAAAGTTTAATTGGGGTGGAACAAAATTTAGACTACCACGATAACAAATTCTATCGAGGTGCAATAAAAGAGGCATTACTGATACATATATAACACAACCTGCTTGCAATTTTTCCAACCCCTTGGTACGAATGATGGCATTAGACATCAATAATATTGCTGAAAAGGCATGAGAAATTCAGAGACATATATTAGCAATCAAACACTTGTGGAAGACAAAAGAAAAAAGTGAATCACAATTACACTGCATAATCTAAAATGATATATGTTGCCTTATGTCCAAGTGAAAGAGCATCTTCATTGTTGAGAAGGCATGAGAAATTGAGAGACATCTATTAGCAATCAAACACTTGTGTGAGACAAATGGGAAAATTAAATCAAAATCTCATGTATTGTCTAAAATGATATCTGCTACCTTATGTCCAAGTGAAATAGAATCTCCATGAAGTCCATGTGGAAGCACATCGAGCTGATCGCCTGGCCTTGGGAGTGTCGGACCCGTGTGTAGCGGATGAACAGATGTTGCAGACTGCAGAGTATGAACTGAGAAGTGACTGGAAAGGTAGAAGTGGAATGACCGACTACACAAAAGTATGGTATTCAAATTTAAGTGCGGAAATGCTCACTTGATAAGCTGATGTGTTAGCCCCAAAGGTGAAGTCCTTCTGGAAGTCATGTTTGGCGATTGAGTAGAAATCCCCACCTCTCCTCCCGCCTACGGCGGCCACTGGCCCGTTCTGTGTTCCCACGATCAGAGACACATTGGAGGGAGGCGAGGCAGACAGGCGGGCGTGCGGGAGGCGGTCCGGAGCAGAGCAACGGCGTGTCCCTCAAAGATGTGGGTGTCGGCAACGGAACCGCATCCTACCCCTACCCGCACCCAGAGATGCATTGGAACAGAGGCAGACCAGCGATGGTGTGGGAGGATGCTAGCATAGACAGGTTTGTAGATGCGAAGGCGGTGGCCACGCAGTTTAATCTAGCTTTCCTTCCTGTAACGGAGGGCAAGATAATGAGGGGCGATGAATGCTTCGGGAGAGATTCGGTCGCGGCAGCGGAAGAGATAGCAGCGGCGATCGGAGTCACGCGAAGAAGATGAGCGACCCAGTGTGCCAATTGACACCCATGGGCCATACAGCCCACGTGCGAAATATTAACTCGGGCAAAAGCCCACGTACCTAGCTTGGGCAGCCCACATGCACTCAACAGGTGGCTACATACAGCCCAGGCGCTGGAACGTATCGAGAGTTAGCGCACGGACAATTAATTGCGTTCGCAGTTGATCCAATGGCTAAAAATAATAGGGGTGACGTGGCTGCGCGAGAAGCCAGGAAAATCAGGTAGTGGGGGGCTCCTATTTAGATATAGAAGATTAGTTTTGTTTTTTTAATGCGTAGATGGCTGGTAATAATGGAGATTTTTCTGCATCACAAACCGGTGGTAGCAGAGATGCGCTAGCAGCTGTAACCGAGCAATCACTTCCAAATGAGTTGCTCCTAAGCATCTTACGTCAACAGGAACAAACTCAAATGAGGCAAACTGAAATTCTGGAACATCTGGTGCAGCAATCAGCTAAAGGGAAGGAATTATCTGATGGAGAAAAACAGGGTGGACTACGCGAGTTTCAACGACTTAGGCCCTGTTTGGATCATGGGGTTAGAGGTAATTTGGGTTAGTTGGAGGCTCAAATAACCCAAAAGTATCCAAACAGGGAGGGTCAGAGTGGGTTAGTTCCATCTAACCCAACTATCCCGGTGGAGAGGTGCTTATTTAGGTTAGAGTGGGTTAGAAAATAACTCCAACTCTAAATGTGTTAGAGTATCCAAACAGGGCCTTAAGCCACCTTCTTTTCTTGGTAGTGCAAACCGGTTGGAAGCTGAGGATTGGCTAACAGAAATAGAGAAAAATTCCGATGCCATGCACTGTCCTGATGAAGAGAAAGTCACGTTAGCCACATTTATGTTGCAAGGTGGGGCATTTGATTGGTGGTCCGTGCATAAAAAGAAGTATCTTGAGGATAATGTGTTCACATGGAAGTCATTTAAAGAAGAGTTTTATAGGAAATATTTTCCGGAAAGTGTTCAAAGGAAAATGGAGTTAGCATTTCTACAATTAAAGCAGGATCAGAAGTCAGTCGCTGAGTATGAAATAGAATTTTCTAGACTTGCTCGTTATGCTTCTGTCTATGCCCAGGACGGTGAAGCTAAGGCTCGACGTTTCGCACATGGACTTCGTCAACCCACAAGTATAGGGGATCGCAACAGCTTTTGAGGGTAGAGTATCAACCCAAATTTATTGATTCGACATAAGGGGAGCCAAAGAATATTCTCAAGTATTAGCAGCTGAGTTGTCAATTCAACCACACCTGGAAACTTAGTATCTGCAGCAAAGTGTTTAGTAGCAAAGTAATATGATAGTGGTGGTAGCAGCAACAAAAGTAAAGACAGCAAAAGTAATGTTTTTGGTATTTTGTAGTCATTGTAACAGTAGCAGCGGGAAAGTAAATAAGCATAAACCAGTAAATGGAAAAATCGTAGGCACCGGATCAGTGATGGATAATTATGCCGGATGCGGTTCATCATGTAACAGTCATAACATAGGGTGACACAGAACTAGCTCCAAATCATCAATGTAATGTAGGCATGTATTCTGTATATAGTCATACGTGCTTATGGAAAAGAACTTGCATGACATCTTTTGTCCTACCCTCCCGTGGCAGTGGGCTCCTATTGGAAACTAAGGGATATTAAGCATCCTTTTAATAGAGAACCGGAACAAAGCATTAGCACATAGTGAATACATGAACTCCTCAAACTATGGTCATCACCGGGAGTGGTCCCGATTATTGTCACTTCGGGGTTGCCGGGTCATAACACATAGTAGGTGACTATAGACTTGCAAGATCGGATCAAGAACTCACATATATTCATGAAAACATAATAGGTTCAGATCTGAAATCATGGCACTCGGGCCCTAGTGAAAAGCATTAAGCATAGCAAAGTCATAGCAACATCAATCTCAGAACATAATGGATACTAGGGATCAAACCCTAACAAAACTAACTCGATTACATGATAAATCTCATCCAACCCATCACCGTCCAGCAAGCCTACGATGGAATTACTCACGCACGATGGTGAGCATCATGAAATTGGTGATGGAGGATGGTTGATGATGACGACAGCGACGAATCCCCCTCTCCGGAGCCCCGAACAGACTCCAGACCAGCCCTCCCGAGAGGTTTTAGGGCTTGGCGGCGGCTCCGTATCGTAAAATGCGATGATTTCTTATCTCTGATTTTTTATCTCCGAAAGAAAATATATAGAGTTGGAGTTGGCGTCGGAGGGTTTCCAGGGGGCCCACGAGGTAGGTGGGGCCCCTGGTCTTCATCGTGAGAAGGGTGTGGGGCCCCTGGTCTTCATCTTTGGCGAGGATTTTTTTATTATTTTTTCTAAGATGTTCCGTGGAGTTTCAGGTCATTCCGAAAATATTTGTTTTCTGCACATAAAACAACATCATGGCAATTCTGCTGAAAACAACGTCAGTCCGGGTTAGTTCCATTCAAATCATACAAGTTAGAGTCCAAAACAAGGGCAAAAGTATTTGGAAAAGTAGATACGACGGAGACGTATCAACTCCCCCAAGCTTAAACCCTTGCTTGTCCTCAAGCAATTCAGTTGACAAACTGAAAGAAAGAAAGAAAAACTTTTACAAACTCTGTTTGCTCTTGTTGTAACTATGTCAAGCCAGCATTCAAGTTTTCAGCATAGATCATAACTAACCACATTTGCAATAATTCTCAGGTCTCACAATTACTCACATCAATAGCATAATCAACTAGCAAGCCATAATAATAAATCTCGGATGACAACACTTTCTCAAAACAATCATAATATGATATAACAAGATGGTATCACGCTAGCCCTTTCTGAGACCGCAAAACATAAATGCAGAGCACCTTTAAAGATCAAGGACTGACTAGACATTGTAATTCATGGTAAAAGAGATCCAATCATAGTCATACCCAATATAAATTAACAGTGATGAATGCAAATGACGGCTGTGCTCTCCAGCTAGTGCTTTTTAATAAGAGGGTGATGACTCAACATGAAAGTAAATGGATAGGCCCTTCGCAGAGGGAAGCAGGGATTTGTAGAGGTGCCAGAGCTCGGTTTTGAAATAGAGATAGATTGTATTTTGAGCGGTATACTTTCATTGTCAACGTAACAACTAAGAGATGGCGATATCTTCCATGCTAAACACATTTTAGGCGGTTCCCAAACAGAATGGTAAAGTTTATACTCCCCCTCCACCAACAGGCATCAATCCATGGCTTGCTCGAAACAACGAGTGCCTCCAACATACATCAGGTCCTAGGGGGAGTTTTGTTTGCAATTAATTTTGATTTAGTTTGCATAAAGCATGGGACTGGGCATCCCGGTGACCATCCATTTTCTCGTGAGTGAGGAGCGGAGTCCACTCCTCTTGAGAATAACCCGCCTAACACGGAAGATAAGGACATCCTTGGTTGATACATGAGCTATTCGAGAATACAAAACATAATTTTTATTTGAAGGTTTAGAGTTTGGCACATACAAATTTACTTGGAACGGCAGGTAGATACCGCATATAGGAAGGTATGGTGGACTCATCTGGAATAACTTTGGAGTTTAAGGGATTGGATGCACAAGCAGTATTCCCACTTAGTACAAGTGAAGGCTAGCAAAAGACTGGGAAGCGACCAACTAGAGAGCGACAACAGCCATGTACATGCATTAAAATTAATAAACATTGGATGCAAGCATGAGTAGGATATAATCCACCATGAACATAAATATCGTGAAGGCTATGTTGATTTGTTTCAGCTACATGCGTGAACATGTGCCAAGTCAAGTCACTTAAATCATTCAAAGGAGGATACCACCCCATCATACCACATCATAACCATCTCAATAGCATGTTGGCACACGAGGTAAATCATTATAACTCATAACTAATCAAGCATGGCACAAGCAACTATGATCTCTAATTGTCATTGCAAACATGTTTATTCATAATAAGCTGAATCAAGAACGAGGGACTCATCATATTTACAAAAACAAAAGAGGTCGAGTTCATACCAGCTTTTCTCATCTCAGTCAGCCCATCATATATCATCATAATTGCCTTTCACTTGCACGACCGAACAGTGTGAATAATAATAAGAGTGCACGTGCATTGGACTAAGCTGGAATCTGCGAGCATTCAATAAACAGGAGAAGACAAGGCAATATGGGCTCTTGGTTAAATCAACAATAATGCATATAAGAGCCACTTCAACAATTTAATTATGGTCTTCTCCTACTGACCCCAAAGAAAAGAAAAGAAATAAAACTATTTACACAGGAAAATTCCCAACAAGCAAAAGAAGAACGGGAAATATTTTTGGGTTTTATTTTTAATTATTACTACTACAGCAGAAAAATAAACTACTACTATTTTTTTTGGTTTTTCTTAAGGTTTAACAAACACACAAGAAGAAAACAGGAAAAAGAAAATAAACTAGCATGGATATTACAGTGAAAAAGTATGAGCACCTACATCTAGAAATGAGTGTGTGTGAATATAAATGTAATGTCGGTGAGAAATACGTACTCCCCCAAGCTTAGGCTTTTGGCCTAAGTTGGTCTATGGCCACGGCTGGCCTAGCGGATATCCATAATAATAGTTGTTGGGGTCGTACTGTGATGAGGAAGAATAATTGGGATCATACTGGTGTGCAGCGGTTATCGTCTACTAAGCTGCAGCGTGGAGACGGGCTTCCTCCGTTCTCCTCTCGTACTCTTCTGCCTCCTCTCTGGTAATAACAAATCTTCCTTTTGTCTGTGAATCAAGGAAGGCAGGAGTAGGGAGAGTAATACGGAAAACACGTCGTTTATCAAAAATTAAACGATATAAGAGAGGTGATTTAGGCCTCTCGACAAACTGGTGCGAATCCATAGAGTTATAATCTAAATATGCAGGAGGCAACTCCGTATCACCCTCACGAATGTCTATCTCAAGAAAGTGAGCTAAGCGGGTTGCAAAAATTCCTCCAAAGAAATCTCCATTATGTCTATTATGATGCAACCTACGAGCTATAATGGCTCCCATATGATAAGATTGGTCTCCTAACACAACACTCCTAAGAATGCTAACATCAGGGACACACATGTGACATGCTTCATCCTTAGCATTTATGCATCTACCGATGAAGAGAGCAAAGTAATGTATAGCAGGAAAGTGAATGCTCCCTATGGTAGCCTGTGTTATATCTCTAGATTCCCCCACAGTTATACTAGCAAGAAAGTTTCTAAATTCAGATTTAGGGGGATCCCTAACACTACCCCATGATGGAAGTTTGCAAGCAGAAGTGAAATCCTCTAAGTCCATGGTATAAGATTTGTCATAGAGATCAAACATGACTGAAGGAGAATTACGCGAAGATGAATACTCAAACCTCCTCACAAATGAACTTGTGAGATCATGATACTGGGGGAATTTGTTAGCCTCAAAATCCTCAAGACCGGCATTGCGCAAATATGCTTTGAATTCTTCTTTAATTCCCGCACGGTCCATAAAATTTTCCGACGGCCATTCGCAAGGCCGTACTAGAGCGTCTCTTGGTGGATCCTCGTCCGCGTCGCGCATAGCAATCCTGGGTCCTTGCTTCTTAGAGGAACCACCTTGGAACATCTTCCTAAGAATATTGTTTTTCTCTGAAAAATTCTGAAATTTTTAGTAACTTCAAAATAAAAGTAACCAACTTCAATAATATTGATAGTAACTACTCCTACAAGTGCCTAGAGCCTATATCAAGCATCAGAACTACTTGGAACCATATAAATTTGACATGCAAGCTCAAGAACATGGTCACCTATGCAGCACAAATTTGCAAAGAATAAAGCACTAGAACAAAAACTAATTGGACCAATGGAGGAGTCACATACCAAGGAACAATCTCCCCAAGCAGTTTTGCGAGAGGTGCTTTGAGCAAGGAGATCGAAAATCACAGCAAAAGTGGCTGGAACTCGTGCTTGAGTTGGTTTTTCGGGTTTGTGTGAGACAGAGGAAGAAGATGGGTGCTGGGATAAGTGGAGGAGGGCCACCGTGGGCCCACGAGGCAGGGGGGCGCGCCCTAGGGGGGGCACCCACTACCCTCGTGGCCAGGTGGCAGCTCCTCCCGCGGTAATTTTTGCATAGTAAATCCTCAAATATTCCCGAAAAAATCATATTAAATTGGCATGTAATTCTAAGGACTTTTATTTTTGGGATATTTTTATATTGCACGGATAAGTCAGGAAACAGACAGAAAATACTATTTTTACTTTATTTAATATAAATAACAGAAAGTAAAAGTGGGGTACAGAAGTTTGTGCTTCTAGTTTCATCCATCTCATGCTCATCAAAAAGAATCCACTAACAAGGTTGATCAAGTCTTGTTAACAAACTCATTCCGATAATCATGAAACCGGAGAAATTTTGAATAACACTAAGTTACCTCAACGGGGATATACACATCCCCAATAATAAGACTATCATATTTCTTCTTGACAGTAAGAAGAGGAAATTCAAAACCTCCAAATATAATCGATGGAATTTTTCCAATAGAGTTGATACTATGAACTTGAGGTTGTTTCCTCGGAAAGTGTACCGTATGCTCATTACCATTGACATGAAAAGTGGCATTGCCTTTGTTGCAATCAATAACAGCCCCTATAGTATTAAGAAAAGGTCTTCCAAGAATAATAGACATACTATCATCCTCGGGAATATCAAGTATAACAAAGTCCGTTAAAATAGTAACGTTAGCAACCACAACAGGCACATCCTCACAAATACCGACAGGTATAGCAGTTGATTTATCAGACATTTGGAAAGATATTTCAGTAGGTGTCAACTTATTCAAGTCAAGCCTACGATATAAAGAGAGAGGCATAACACTAACACCGGCTCCAAGATCACATAATGCAGTTTTAATATAATTTCTTTTAATGGAGCAAGGTATAGTAGGTACTCCGGGGTCTCCAAGTTTCTTTGATATTCCACCCTTAAAAGTATAATTAGCAAGCATGGTGGAAATTTCATCTTCCGGTATATTTCTTTTATTAGTAATGATATCCTTCATATATTTAGCATAAGGATTTGTTTTGAGCACATCAGTTAATCGCATACGCAAAAAGATAGGCCTAATCATTTCAGCAAAGCGCTCAAAATCCTCATCATCCTTTTTCCTGGATGGTTTCGGAGGAAAAGGAATGGGTTCTCAACCCAAGGTTCCCTTTCTTTACCATGTTTCCTGGCAACAAAGTCTCTTTTATCATAACGTTGATTCTTTGATTGTGGGTTATCAAGATCAACAGCAGGTTCAATTTCTACATCATTATCATTACTAGGTTGAGCATCATCATGAACATCATTATTAATATTTTCATTAGGTTCATGTTCATTACCAGATTGTGTTTCAGCATCAGACATAGAGACATCATTTGGATTATCAGGTGGTTCAGCAATTGGTTCACTAGAAGTTTGCACAGTTCTATCATTTTTCTTCTTCTTCTTTCTAGAAGAGCTAGGAACATCAATATTATTTCTTTGAGAATCTTGCTCGATTCTCTTAGGGTGGCCTTCAGGATACAAAGGTTCCTGAGTCATTCTACCAGTTCTAGTAGCCACTCTAACAGCATAATCATTTTTCTTACTATTCATTTCATCAAGCACTTCTTTTTGAGCCTTAAGTACTTGTTCTACTTGAGTGGTAACCATAGAAGCATGTTTGCTAACAAGTTTAAGTTCACCTTTAATATTAGCCATATAATCACCCAAGCGGCTAATCATATAAGCATTTTCTTTTAATTGTCTACCAAAATAAGCATTGAAGTCTTCTTGCTTAAACATAAAGTTATCAAACTCATCCAAGCACTGACTAGCAATTTTAGTAGGAGGAATTTCAGCTTTATCATATCTATAGAGAGAATTTACCTTTACTACCTGTGTAGGGATATCGGGATCAGGAGGTTCTTCAGTAAATAAAGAATTGAGATCATATGTTTCTTCAACAGGCGGTATATTAAGACCATGTATTTCTTCAATAGGAGGTAAATTCTTAACATCTTCATCTTTAATACCTTTTTCTTTCATAGATTTCTTTGCCTCTTGCATATCTTTGGGACTAAGAAATAGAATACCTCTCTTCTTCGGAGTTGGTTTAGGAATAGGTTCAGTAATTGGAGCAGGAGTTGGCTCAGGAGCCGGCTCAGGAGCTGGCTCAGGAGGTTCCCAATTATTTTCATTTGTCAACATATTATTCAATAGAATTTCAGCTTCATCCGGTGTTCTTTCCCTGAAAAGAGAACCAGCACAACTATCCAGGTAATCTCTGGAAGCATCGGTTAGTCCATTATAAAAGATATCAAGTAGCTTGAGAAGGATCCCCCAAGCTTGTGGGAGACTCTCTTCTTTAATTTGCACGAAGTTGTATATTTCCCTCAAAGTAGCTTGTTTCTTATGAGCAGGGAAATATTTAGGAGAGAAGTAATAAATCATATCCTGGGGACTACGCACACAACCAGGATCAAGAGAATTAAACCATATCTTAGCATCACCCTTTAATGAGAACGGAAATATTTTGAGTATATAAAAGTAACGCGATCTCTCATCATTAGTGAATAGGGCAGCTATATCATTTAACTTAGTAAGATGTGCCACAACAGTTTCAGATTCATAGCCATAAAACGGATCAGATTCAACCAAAGTAATTATATCAGGATCAACAGAGAATTCATAATCCTTATCAGGAACACATATAGGTGAAGTAGCAAAAGCAGGGTCAGGTTTCATTTTATATCTAAGTGATTATTTGTTCCATTTAATTAATAACCTCTTAAGCTCATATCTATCTCTGCAAGCTAAAATAGCGACAAAAGATTCCATATCAAAAAGATAGCCCTCAGGAATAACAGGCATATTTTCATCATCACTATCATCATCGTATTCAGATTCAATAATTTCTTTTTCTCTAGCCCTAGCAATTTGTTCATCAAGAAATTCACCAAGGGGCACAGTAGTATCAGGCATAGAAGCAGTTTCATCATAAGTATCATGCATAGAAGAAGTGGCATCATCAATAACATGCGACATATCAGAACGAATAGCAGAAGCAGGTGTAGGTGTCGCAAACTTACTCATAACAGAAAGTGAATCAAGTGTAGAGCTAGATGGCAGTTCCTTACCTCCCCTCGCAGTTGAGGGATAGATCTTGGTTTTTGGATCTCTCAAGTTCTTCATAGTGTCCAACAGATATAAATCCCAAGTGACTCAAGGAATAGAGCTATGCTCCCCGGCACTGCGCCCGAAATTAGTCTTGATAACCCACAAGTATAGGGGATCGCAACAGCTTTCGAGGGTAGAGTATTCAACCCAAATTTATTGATTCGACACAAGGGGAGCCAAAGAATATTCTCAAGTATTAGCAGCTGAGTTGTCAATTCAACCACACCTGGAAACTTAGTATCTGCAGCAAAGTGTTTAGTAGCAAAGTAATATGATAGTGGTGGTAGCAGCAACAAAAGTAAAGACAGCAAAAGTAATGTTTTTGGTATTTTGTAGTGATTGTAACAGTAGCAGCGGGAAAGTAAATAAGCGTAAACCAGTATATGGAAAACTCGTAGGAACCGCATCAGTGATGGATAATTATGCCGGATGCGGTTCATCATGTAACAGTCATAACATAGAGTGACACAGAACTAGCTCCAATTCATCAATGTAATGTAGGCATGTATTCCGTATATATAGTCATACGTGCTTATGGAAAAGAACTTGCATGACATCTTTTGTCTTACCCTCCCATGGAAGCGGGGTCCTATTGGAAACTAAGGGATATTAAGGCCTCCTTTTAATAGAGAACCGAAATAAAGCATTAGCACATAGTGAATACATGAACTCCTCAAACTATGGTCATCACCGGGAGTGGTCCCGATTATTGTCACTTCGGGGTTGCCGGATCATAACACATAGTAGGTGACTATAGACTTGCAAGATCGAATCAAGAACTCACATATATTCATGAAAACATAATAGGTTCAGATCTGAAATCATGGCACTCGGGCCCTAGTGACAAGCATTAAGCATAGCAAAGTCATAGCAACATCAATCTTAGAACATAATGGATACTAGGGATCAAACCCTAACAAAACTAACTCGATTACATGATAAATCTCATCCAACCCATCACCGTCCAGCAAGCCTATGATGGAATTACTCACGCACGGTGGTGAGCATCATGAAATTGGTGATGGAGGATGGTTGATGATGACGACGACGACGAATCCCCCTCTCCGGAGCCCCGAACGGACTCCAGATCAGCCCCCCGAGAGGTTTTAGGGCTTGGCGGCAGCTCCTTATCGTAAAACGTGATGATTTATTCTCCCTGATTTTTTTCTCTCCGAAAGCAAATATATAGAGTTGGAGTTGGCGTCGGAGGGTTTCCAGGGGCCCACGACGTAGGGTGCGCGCCCTAGGGGGGTCGACCCCCACCCTTGTGAGAAGGGTGTGGGCCCTGGTCTTCATCTTTGGCGAGGATTTTTTTTATTTTTTCTAAGATGTTCCGTGGAGTTTCAGGTCATTCCAAGAATATTTGTTTTCTGCACATAAAACAACATCATGGCAATTCTGTTGAAAACAACGTCAGACTGGGTTAGTTCCGTTCAAATCATACAAGTTAGAGTCCAAAACAAGGGCAAAAGTGTTTGGAAAAGTAGATACGATGGAGACGTATCAGTAGCCACCTACCACACTCACTTTCCCCACTTCATTCTCTCCAGCTCCTCCTCCAAGCTTGTCTCGTCTGCCTCCTCCTTCTCACCTCATTTGCACCATAGATTCACCCAAATTAAGTGGTTAAATTTCCTTTTTTGATAGGTAAGTAAGGGGAAAGCTTTCTTTATGTTGTAGATCTACTTTTTTCTCCCTCCAACAACGTGCACATGCACTTTTATGGCCTAGATCCACGTATGTTTGTGGTGTTGCATATGTTTGTGGTGTTGCATATGTTTGTGTTTGCAGGTACCGGTATTTGAATTGCGATAGTTGCCAATATTTTGCCGGAATGTTGATTCATTTCCGTTTCGGCGAGAATTTGGCACTGTGCATTCTTTTTGGTCCTATTTTTAGGAAAAGTCATTGAAAGGATCGAGAAGAGGTGTCTAGAGGGGGGGGGGGGTGATTAGACACTAAGTGCCAAAAGTTACAGTTTTTAATATTCTTAAGTTTAAGTGGAGTTTAAGCAAAAGTTTAACAAACACAATACATATCAAGCAAGCATGCAATGAGTATATGAGCAGCGGAAAGTAAAGCATGCAACTTGCAAGAATGTAAAGAGGAGGGTTTGGAGTATTCAAACGCAATTGGAGACATGGATGTTTTTGTCGTGGTTCCGATAGGTGGTGCTATCGTACATCCACGTTGATGGAGACTTCAACCCACGGAGGGTAACGGTTGCGCGAGTCCATGGAGGGCTCCACCCACGAAGGGTCCATGAAGAAGCAACCTTGTCTATTCCATCACGGCCGTCGCCCACGAAGGACTTGCCTTACTAGCGGTAGATCTTTCACGAAGTAGGCGATCTCCTTGCCCTTACAAACTCCTTGGTTCAACTCCACAATCTTGTTGGAGGCTCCCAAGTGACACCTAGCCAATCTAGGAGACACCACTCTCCAAGAAGTAACAAATGGTGTGTTGATGATGAACTCCTTGCTCTTGTGCTTCAAATGATAGTCTCCCCAACACTCAACTCTCTTTCACAGGATTTGGATTTGGTGGAAAGAAGATTTGAGTGGAAAGCAACTTGGGAAAGGCTAGAGATCAAGATTCATATGGTTGGAATGGAATATCTTGACCTCAACACAAGTGTAGGTGGTTCTCTCTCAGAAAATGTGTATTGGAAGTGTAGGTATGTTCTGATGGCTCTCTCCACGAATGAAGAGTGGGTGGAGGGGTATATATAGCCTCCACACAAAATTTAACCGTTACACACAATTTGCCAAACTCGATGGGACCAAATGGTTAAACTCGGTCGGACCGATTCAGCAAACCAAGTGACCGTTAGGATTTTCGATGGGACTGAGATGCAACTCGGTAGGACTGATATGGTTAGGGTTAGGGAATAACGTAATCTCGGTGTGACCGATTACACAAACTCGGTGGGACCGATTTTGGTAATAAGCTAACCAGAGAGTTGGTCAGGTAAACTCGGTGGGACCGATTCGCTCATCTCGGTGAGACCCAAATGTTACAAAAGGGAAACAGAGAGTTTACATTGCAATCTCGGTGGGACCGATCGCTCATCTTGGTAAGACCGAAATGTTACGAAGGGAAACAGAGAGATTACAATCCCATCTCGGTGAGACCAAGATCCCTATCGGTGAGACCGATTTGCCTAGGGTTTGTGGCAGTGGCTATGACATTTGAAACTCGGTGGCGCCGGATAGAAAGAATCGATGGGGCCGAGTTTGACTTTTGGTTTAGGTCATATGTGGATGTGGGAAGGTAGTTGAGGGTTTTGGAGCATATCACTAAGCACTTTGAGCAAGCAAGCCATTAAGCAACACATCATCCCCTCTTGATAGTGTTGGCTTTTCCTATAGACTCAATGTGATCTTGGATCACTAAAATAGAAAATGTAGAGTCTTGATCTTGAAGCTTGAGCCAATCCTTTGTCCTTAGCATCTTGAAGGGGTTCCACATCCTCTAGTCAATGCCACTCCATTGTTGAACTTATCTAAAACATACTAGGTAAAAGTGTTAGTCCAACAAGAGATATGTTGACATTAATTACCAAAACCACCCAGGGAGCACTTGTGCTTTCAATCTCCCCCTTTTTGGTAATTGATGACAACATACATCAAAGCTTTAGATAAAGATATAGAGAATAGCAAGTAAAGCTTTGGAAAGACATGTAACATGCATAGGCTCCCCCTACATGTATGCAATCATGTGAATATTGAATATAGGAGCATGTGAATGCGTAAACATGACAGAGTAAGCAATGTGTTACATGTATCTTGGCTATATGCATCAGAGCAAATGATGTGAATGTGAGAAATGTACCTTCATGCTCATGAGTCCTTCTTGCAAACAGTATGTACATCAGCAAGAACTTCTCATTCACATGACTATGATGCATATACTTACCTTGTGGTCTTGAGTTGGCTTAGGATGGGATGAACCTGCGCAAACAAGGTTAAATAACACAGATACACCTACTAACCAGAGCAAGCAAGAGAAACCACAAGAGAACCAAGACTGGGATGACACGTAGAGTGAGTACTAAGTACCACATTGGATATAGACATGTCCCCAAAGGTAAAGATATGCAAAAAAATCAGAGATTTCCTTCCCTTAGATGTCTGCTCCCTCTGAATCTGCATGGGATATTGGGAGAATATAGGGAACAGAAAATCAGAGCAACAAAAAAGGAAACAACAGAGCTTGAGCTAAAGCAAGCAACCAAACATGTCTTCCCCCTCTTAGAGACATGTGACATCTCTCCTCTTGAACACCAAGCATCTGGGGTCTTTGATGATTTTACTTTCTCCTAGTTGAGAAACTCTCTCCACCTGCGTATTCTCTCTTTCTCCCCCTATAGGAAGGATTAAGCTTTGATGTGATCTCTCTCTCTCCCCCTTTGACATCAATTTCCAAGAATGGCTCTTCTGGACATGTGATACAAATGGGTTGGTCCTTGAGTCACAGAGCAAAGCAACATGTCTAATATGATGCTGGTAGAGGACAAGAATCATTGAGTGGAGCTGGAGCAAACAGAAATCAGGAATAAGTGGCAAGTTGGTTTTCCTGTGATGGAATCGGTGACTCTGAGTTGTGTGCTTCGGTTGCACCGAAAGATTTCGGTTGGGCCGAAGAGAACAAACCGGTGTGACCGAGTTCATTAGAGTGAAACCACTTGTCACCTCAGCTCACTAGACAAGTAAGATCTCACAAGGATATGCAAGGAATTTACTGAAAGATTTGCAATGAATTGGATGCAGGAAATGCAGAACAAAAATGAAAGAAAAGAAACTAAAAGTTCTAGATGAAGTTTTTTTGAAAGGGGAAACAAATGTGCAAATGCAAAAGCACGGAGAAACACTAGAGAACTTCATCTAGAAATGGTCGGTGACAAAGTCACCTATGTTAGAGTATGTTGACGTAGGAGTCAAGTGAGAGCACTTGATCATAGGTCATACTCATCGTTTAAGCTCAAAATGGGGTTACCATTTTTCATTTAAGCATCTTGATGTATTCACATCTTGTCGAGTTGCTTTGAGTCATGACTTGGAGTAAAGCTTCTCTAAGATGGAATAACATGCCTTGGGTGGTGGTGTTGGTCTTGCACATGTAGTTGAACTTGTGTGGGTTGCTCAAGATTGATGTAGTTCATCAAGAGTTGGGAGCACCACTTGGAGTTTGAGTTCATCTACCTACATGGGTTAGCTTTGCAAGGAAGAGCACTTGTGTATCCAAAATGACAATCATGAGACTCAACATAGAATTTGCCAAAGGATATGTTTGAATGGTTTCGTGCTTCCTTGTCTTCAACCACCATTGTGTAGAGACTTGGTGATGTAGAGATTGCTCAAGATGTGAGTGAGTTGCAATCTCATAGATTTAGATTCAACCAAGTACCTACACGGGTTAGATAACATGCAAGGTACAAATATATCCAAGACATATGAATAGCATTATAAGAGAAATATCGAGGATTAGTCATAGGCTCATGCCCCGCATGTATCAAATGGAGTTCCTACTCCAAGTTTGAAGCATCAATGATGTTCAATTCACCTCTCAACCTGCAAAACACTTTCTCATCAAGTGGTTTAGTAAATATATCCGCCAATTGCTTATCGGTGCGAACATGCTTAAGGTTAATGTCCCCTTTTGCAACATGATCTCGAATGAAATGATGACGAACTTCAATATGCTTGGTTCGAGAATGTTGCACGGGATTGTGAGCAATCTTAATAGCACTTTCATTGTCACATAGCAATGGAACATGTTTCACATATATCCCATAATCTTTAAGAGTTTGGGTCATCCAAAGTAATTGAGCGCAACATGAACCAGCGACAATGTATTCCGCTTCGGCGGTGGATAAGGATACCGAGTTTTGTTTCTTGGAAGACCAAGACACAAGAGATCTACCAAGGAATTGACAAGTACCCGAAGTGGATTTTCTATCAACCTTGTCTCCGGCATAGTCCGAATCGGAGTAGCCAACAAGATCAAAAGAGGACCTCTTAGGATACCAAATGCCAAAATTTGGTGTATGGATTAGGTATCTCACTATCCTTTTCACAGCCTTAAGATGACACTCTTTAGGAGCAGCTTGATACCGTGCACACATGCACACACTTAGCATAATATCGGGACGAGAGGCACATAGATATAACAATGAACCAATCATAGAGCGATAAACCTTTTGATCAATTGGTTCACCATCTTTGGTCAAATCAAGATGTCCACTAGTAGGCATGGGTGTAGTCATACCTTTGCATTCTTGCATATTGAACTTCTTGAATAAGTCCTTGGTGTACTTCATTTGAGAGACAAAGGTACCTTCCTTAGTTTGCTTGATTTGCAAACCGAGAAAGAATTTGAGTTCACTCATCATAGACATCTCAAACTTCTCCGACATTAGCTTTCCAAACTTCTCACTAAAATGAGGGTTAGTTGAACCAAATATGATATCATCAACATAAATTTGGCACACAAATAGTTCTCCATTAACCCTTTTAGTAAAAAGAGTAGAATCAATTTTACCAATTTCAAAGCCTTTTTCAATAAGGAACTTGGTCGAGCATTTATACCATGCTCTAGGAGCTTGTTTAAGGCCATAAAGGGCTTTGTGAAGTTTGTAAACATGATTAGGTTTCTTAGGATTGACGAAGCCGGGAGGTTGCTTAACATAAACTTCCCCCTCAATTTTGCCATTTAGAAAAGCACTTTTAATGTCCATTTGGTACAAGGTGATATCATGGTGATTAGCATAAGCAAGTAAGATGCGAATGGACTCAAGTCTAGCAACGGGAGCATATGTCTCACCATAGTCCATACCTTCAACTTGTGTGTAGCCTTGGGTGACGAGACGTGCTTTGTTGCGAACCACTTGTCCATCTTCATCTTGCTTGTTGCGAAACACCCATTTGGTACCAATGATGTTGTGGTTGTTGTCGGGCTTCTCGACCAATGTCCACACTTGATTTCTCTCAAAGTTGTGTAGCTCTTCATGCATAGCGTTTATCCAGTCCGGATCCTCCAATGCTTCTTCAACCTTCATAGGTTCAATGCTAGAGATGAATGAGTAATGTTCATAAAAGTTAGCTAAACGAGTTTTAGAGCGAGTGATTCTCCCGGTTTGGATATCATTGTAGATTTGCTCGATGGGATGATCTTTGGCAATTCTTGCTCGAACTCGTGAAAGCTTTTGCTTGGGTCAGGGTGGAACATCCTCTTCATCTTATTCTTCTTCTTGGCCTTCTTCATTGTTGACGTTGTCGTTCTCTTGTCGTGGTGGAGAAGGAGGTTGTTGATGTTCATCTTGGTGCGCTTCCTCGTTTTCTTCATCTTGGCGTGTCCCACTTGTGGATGCTTCCGTATCAACTCTTGGTTCACCTTGTCGTGAGGTAGAAGCTTCCACTTGGACGGACGAGGTACTCTCCTTCACTTCCGTTGGAAGAATCTTGCCAATGGACAAGTCTTGAATTGCTTCCGAAGGGTCTTTGTCTCCTACATCAATTGGCAATTGCTCTACTTGCGAGCCGTTAGATTCATCAAACTTCACATCTACCGTCTCTTCAACCTTTCGGGTGAAATTGTTGTAGACACGGTAAGTGTGAGAGTTTGAGCCATAACCAAGTAGGAAACCTTCATGAGATTTAGGAGCAAATTTAGAACGACGATGCTTATCAAGAATGTAGCACTTTGAGCCGAATACTCGAAAGTATCCAACTTGGAGTTTGTTACCGGTGAGGAGCTCGTATGCCGTCTTGCCGAGTAGCTTGTGAAGATACAAGCGATTTGTTGCATGACAAGCTATCTCAACCACTTCCGCCCAAAAGTGCTTTGGCGTTTTGTACTCATCAAGCATCATTCTTGCCATCTCGATAAGAGTCCGGTTCTTACTCTCAACAACTCCATTTTGTTAAGGCGTGTACATAGCCGAGAACTCGTGTGAAATCCCTTCTTCGTCAAGAAAGGTGTCCACATTTGCGTTCTGGAACTCCGTTCCGTTGTCGCTCCGAACCTTCTTGATCTTCACGTCAAACTGATTTTGGGCCTTCCTAGCGAAGTTTTTGAAGATCTTTTGGACATGCGATTTGTCATCAAGAAAGAACACCCACGTAAATCTTGAAAAATCATCAACTATGACTAGACCAAATGAGTTACCACCGAGACTCTTGTAGGCATTTGGACCAAAGAGATCCATGTGAAGTAGCTTGAGTGGTCTTCTTGTGGTCATGATGTTCTTCGCGCGGTGACTTCCTCCAACTTGTTTCCCTGCTTGACAAGCACTACAAAGTCTATCCTTGTCAAATATGACATCTTTTATTCCAAGGATATGATCACCTTTAATAAGCTTATCAAGATTTCGCATACCAACATGACCTAGTCTTCTATGCCACAACCAGCCTTTAGAAGATTTGGTAATTAAGCAAGTTCTAGGTTGAGCCTTTTTAGTGAAATCAAAAATGTAAAGATCTCCTCTACGTATACCGGTAAAGACCATTTTATGATTGTCTCTATGAAATACTTGGCAATCTACTTCAGTGAATAAGACATTGAAACCGAAATCCGCAAGTCTAGAAACTGAAAGTAAATTGTATCCAAGGGATTCAACGAGCATGACATTTTGTATGGAGCTATCATGTGAGATGGCCACCTTACCAAGGCCAACCACCTTACCCTTTGAATTATCACCAAAAGTGACATATTTTCGAGGGCCGTCGTTTTCAGCAAGCTCACGGAACATATCTTTATCTCCGGTCATATGATCAGTACATCCACTATCAAGGACCCATTCCTTTCCTCCAGCCATGTAGCCGCGAAGATTTGCCATAAGACCAAAATGCCTCATTGCATCATCAAGATCATAGTCACTATCATCATCTTCATCATAGTATCCATGTTCAACATCATCTTGTGATTGATAAATTCCTAGAGAGGGTAATTCATTAGATAAATGATCATCACAATGGTTACCTTTATGAATTCTAATAGCTTCGGATATGATATCGCTAATGATTCCAACATCTCCTTTAGCACGCATGAGATTGGTAAGCTCAAATAGACAATCACCAAAGCTAGGATCACTAGAGTTCATCTTACTCAAGGCAATAGACTTATGGAGAATTTCGTCTAAATTTTTCAAGGAATAATCTGGAAATCGTTCCTCAAGAAATCTCCATATCGTGTAGGCACACTTGAGAGTAGGCAAACATCTAATCAAGTTTCTAGGCAAGCCTCTAAAGATGAGCTCAACAGTTCTAAGATTGCGAATCATGTCAATATCTTCATCCAGGGTAGGGTGCAAAGGATCAACATGAGGTGCACAAGGGCTAGTAATGTACTTGTTCAAATGATATTCACTGAAAATCTCAAGCATTTCATTTTTCCACTCATGAAAATACTCTCCATCAAGAATAGGCACTCTATGTCTAAGACTCCCCAAAGTAGACACATCCATCTTCCTCCAATGGTGTTTAAACCAAGGCAATGGAGACCAATGCTCTGATGCCAATTGAAAGGATCGAGAAGAGGTGTCTAGAGGGGGGGGGTGATTAGACACTAAGTGCCAAAAGTTGCAGTTTTTAATATTCTTAAGTTTAAGTGGAGTTTAAGCACAAGTTTAACAAACACAATACATATCAAGCAAGCATGCAATGAGTATATGAGCAGCGGAAAGTAAAGCATGCAACTTGCAAGAATGTAAAGAGGAGGGTTTGGGGTATTCAAACGCAATTGGAGACACGGATGTTTTTGTCGTGGTTCCGATAGGTGGTGCTATCGTACATCCACGTTGATGGAGACTTCAACCCACAGAGGGTAACAGTTGCGCGAGTCCACGGAGGGCTCCACCCATGAAGGGTCCATGAAGAAGAAACCTTGTCTATTCCATCACGGCCGTCACCCACGAAGGACTTGCCTCACTAGCGGTATATCTTCATGAACTAGGCGATCTCCTTGCCCTTACAAACTCCTCGGTTCAACTCCACAATCTTGTTGGAGGCTCCCAAGTGACATCTAGCCAATCTAGGAGACACCACTCTCCAAGAAGTAACAAATGGTGTGTTGATGATGAACTCCTTGCTCTTGTGCTTCAAATGATAGTCTCCCCAACACTCAACTCTCTCTCACAGGATTTGGATTTGGTGGAAAGAAGATTTGAGTGGAAAGCAACTTGGGAAAGGCTAGAGATCAAGATTCATATGGTTGGAATGGAATATCTTGACCTCAACACAAGTGTAGGTGGTTCTCTCTCAGAAAATGTGTATTGGAAGTGTAGGTATGTTCTGATGGCTCTCTCCACGAATGAAGAGTGGGTGGAGGGGTATATATAGTCTCCACACAAAATCTAACCGTTACACACAATTTGCCAAACTCGATGGGACCAAATGGTTAAACTCGGTCGGACCGATTCAGCAAACCAAGTGACCGTTAGGATTTTCGGTGGGACATAGATGCAACTCGGTAGGACCGATATGGTTATGGTTAGGGCATAACGTAATCTCGGTGTGACCGATTACACAAACTCGGTGGGACCGATTTTGGTAATAAGCTGACCAGAGAGTTGGTCAGGTAAACTCGGTGGGACGGATCGCTCATCTCGGTAAGACCGAAACGTTACGAAGGGAAACAGAGAGATTACAATCCCAGCTCGGTGAGACCGAGATCCCTATCGGTGAGATCGATTTGCCTAGGGTTTGTGGCAGTGGCTATGACATTTGAAACTCGGTGGCGCCGGATAGAAAGAATCGGTGGGGCCGAGTTTGACTTTTGGTTTAGGTCATATGTGGATGTGGGAAGGTAGTTGAGGGTTTTGGAGCATATCACTAAGCACTTTGAGCAAGCAAGCCATTAAGCAACACATCATCCCCTCTTGATAGTGTTGGCTTTTCCTATAGACTCAATGTGATCTTGGATCACTAAAATAGAAAATGTAGAGTCTTGATCTTGAAGCTTGAGCCAATCCTTTGTCCTTAGCATCTTGAAGGGGTTCCACATCCTCTAGTCAATGCCACTCCATTGTTGAACTTATCTAAAACATACTAGGTAAAAGTGTTAGTCCAACAAGAGATATGTTGACATTAATTACCAAAACCACTCAGGGAGCACTTGTGCTTTCAATCATGCCAAATTTTTTTGGTTCTAAAATATCATTTTGCTCTACCCCGTAGGCGACCATGGTCCGCACGATGACCGAAGGTATCGTGAATAGGTTTTTGAGCTCCGCGAAGGCCGAGATGCTTCAAAAGAGCGAGACGGAGATAAGATGTCCGTGTCGAAGATGCAAGCTGAAGAGCCTTATTGACCCGGATTCCGTATAGGTGCAGGACCACCTGCTCTTGCGTGGTTTCATGGATGGCTATCGGTGGCAAGGTGATGAACTTGACTATGAAGTCGTCCATGGGGGCCGGGCAAGAAATGAGGAAGGGCATCAAGAAAACCGCGGCGAGGGCGGGCGAGAAGACGAAGAATCTCCAGGACATGATCACGAAGTAGATGCAGTACACAGTCATCATGTAGAGGATGCCGGACATGATGATGAGGAAGATGCCAGAGCAGACGAAGGGCATGATCATGAAGATGAAGACGCCGGATCAGACGACGATGGACCATCGATGGGATGGGTGCAGGACCTTCATATTCAAGAGCTGCTTCTCAAGCAGACGGATAATGCAAGAGCTGCCGCCCGAGAGAAAGCCAAGCTGGATCAACTGGAGATAGACGCGGTTACTGCATTGTATGAAGGATATAGGCCCGAGGATACCCGCCTGAAAGTAACGCTCGTGGCTCTGGAGATGAAGGTAAAACATAAAATGACTGACGCATGCTTCGAGGAGAATTCTGGCATGAACGTCTTCCCAAGGGGAACAAGTGCCCTACCAGTTTCAAGGAGGCGAAGAAAATCGTGTGTCCTCTAGATTTACCACATGTGAAATACCATGTGTGCATGAACAATTGCATCATTTATCGGGACGAGCACGCGGAGTCTACCATATGTCTAGTGTGCGGCGTCACTCGATACAAGAAGAGGAAGAAAGCTCCTTGAAAAGTGGTGTGGTACTTTACGATCACTCCTTGTCTGCAGCGGTATTTCGCAGACCCTAAGGTAGCAAAGCTCCTGCATTGGCACGCGGATAGGGAGGAGCAGAAGCGAGAAGATGACGGAAATAATTCAGAGATAAATAAAAAAGACAAGATGCTGAGTCACTCTAAGGATGCGCGCTAGTGGCAAGCGTTGAACTTCGAACACCCAGAATTTGGGGATGATCCAAGGAACATCATGCTGGGCGCGAGCATCGATGGATTCAATCCATTTGGCAGCCAGAGAAGCACACATAGCACCTGGCCTGTGTTTGTGTGGATGTCCAACCTTCCCCCTGGTTGTGCATGAAGAGGAAGTACATTCACATGAATATGTTAATTGAAGGGCCGAAACAACCAGGGAACGACATCAATCTGTATCTGGGGCTGCTGAAAGAGGAGCTAGACACGCTGTGGAAAACGCCAGCCAATACGTGGGACGCCGCAGAGAAAGAATATTTCCCGATGAGAGCCGCACTGCTCACGACGGTGCACGACTATCTCGGTTATGGATATGTTGCGGGGCAGGTAGTGCACGGATTTTCTGGATGCGTCAGGTGCATGGATGACACAACGTATTGCCAGCTAGATAGAGATCCCGGGTCTTCGAAAACCGTGTTCATGGGACATCGAAGGTGGCTTCACGATGATGACTCATGGAGAAAATGCAAGGATCTGTTTGATAGTGAAACCGAACCCCGAAGACGCCAGCGTACGAGGAGCGGCGAGGAAATAGACGAGCTGTTGAAAAATTGGAAAGATTGCCCACTACCGGGAAAGAAGCAAAAGGCGCCAGAGCCGGGAAAGAAGCGAAAGGCGCCAGAGCCGCTGCTAAAGGTATGGAAAATGAGGTCTGTTTTCTGAGACTTACCGTACTGGAAGATCCTCCGTGTGCCTCACAGCCTTGATGTCATGCATATCACGAAGAACGTGTGCGGGAGTCTGCTTGGTACCCTGCTCAACATGCCAGAGAGGACCAAAGATGGGCCAAAAGCAAGGGCAGACTTGAAATCAATGGGCATCAGGGAGGAGCTTCACGCTAATGATGATGATGATGAGGCGAAGCAGGACACGGAAAGTCGTCACAAAGGCAAAAATGCCAAGAAGATCGGAAATGACTACCCTCCCGCGTGCTTCACTCTAAGTCAGGAGGAGATCGAGCAGTTTTTCACCTGCCTCGTAGGAGTAAAACTTCCTTACGGTTATGTGGGGAAGATAAGAAGATACCTAGACTCAGCGAAGCAAAAGTTCAGTGGGATGAAGTCTCACGACTGTCACGTGCTGATGACGCAGATACTTCCAGTTGCAATCCGTGGGATCATGGATGCGCACGTCCGTGAAACGCTATTTGGCCTATGCAACTTTTTCGACGTCATCTCTCGGAAGTCGGTTGGTGGGAGGCAACTCAGAAGGCTACAGGAAGAGATCGTGGTGATACTATGCGAACTTGAGATGTACTTCCCGCCCGCATTCTTCGATGTTATGGTGCATCTGCTGGTTCACATCGTGAAGGATATCATCCAACTCGGGCCGACGTTCCTGCACAGCATGATGCCGTTCAAAAGGATGAATGGTGTCATCAAAGGATACGTTCGCAACATGTCACGTCCAGAGGGAAGCATAGCCAGGGGCTTTCTGACCGAAGAGTGCATCTCCTACTGCACGAATTATCTAGGCATCGAGAACCCCGTTGGTCTGCCCGTCAACAGGCACCTCGACAGGCTCGCTGGATGGGGTCACCGCGATGGTCGCCGCGAAATGCATGTCGACTTCGAGGGTCGACTCGCCGACTTTGAAAGAGCAAACCTAGTCGCGCTACAACACATAGACGTGGTTGATCCTTGGGTGGTAGAGCACAAAACCTTTATTGAGAAGACGTACAATGACCAAGGCCAACAGAGGACGGACGGAGATATAATCAAAGAGCACAACTCATGTTTCAGGCGTTGGTTCAAGGAGAAGCTTATGTCGTACCCTTCACATGAGGATTCTTCTGCGGAAGAAAAACTCATATTCGCCTTGTCACAGGGCGCCGAGCACAACCTGATGACCTATGAGGCGTACGATATCAACGGTTACACATTCTACACCGAGGACAAGGACATGAAGAGCGATGGTTATCAGAACTCCGGGGTAACGATGGAATCCGTACACCGGTAACGACAAGGACACATACTACGAAAGGATCAAGGAGATCTGGGAGCTGAGCTACGCTGGAAAGAAGGTCCCAATGTTCCGTGTCAGATGGGCCAAGAGCGTCCTAAAAGAAGACCGGTATTTCACCACCATGGTTATACCCGAAGCCAAATCCAAGACCGCGGGCGCAAACGTCACCGCGAAAAATAAGCCATGGGTACTGGCTTCCCAAGTGGACCAATGCTTCTTCATTACCGACCGTCAAAGCCCAGTCGTGTTGTCGTTAGGAGAGGCAAAAGGAAGATCATCGGAATGGATGGAGTCGCCAATGAGCAAGACTTTGACAAGTACGGCGACCCGAAGATGGAACATGACGACGACGATGAAGTACCATACACCACAAGAAGAAGCATGAACACCCTACCTAAAGGACGTCCGTTCAACAGAAGAACTCCATTTGCGAAAAGAAGGGCAAGAAGATTGTGAAAAGATAGCTATCTAAGATTGATTGTATTTAAATTGTAGTCTTCATTTCTCGATTGTATTTCGACATATTGAAATGATATTTCTTCTGTTCTAGTCCTCATGAATATTTATTTATGTTTATTCTGGTATTGAATTTCTAAATCAGAAAAAGTATTGAATTTGTTAATATTTTTTGAGCTCATGAATATTTTTAAATTTTATGGGCACTTTTTGAATTCATGATTATTTTTTCAAATTTGATGATATTTTTTCATATTCATAAATGTTTTACCAATTCACAAATGAATGCAACTAAAGATCCAAAAAAATTGATGATATTTTCAAATAACAAATTTGATGATATTTTTTCATATTCATAAATATTTTCAAATAACAAATTTGATGATATTTTTCAGATTCATAAATGTTTTCAAATTTGATCGTCATTTTCTAAAAATATTAGATGTAACTAAAAATAATAAAAAGTGAGTAATGGCGCACCAGGAGAAGGTGCGCCATTGCTATCAGGGTACTTATGGCGCACCCCGAGGAGGTGCGCCATTGGTATACCAATTTTTATGATATTTTTTCATATATTTTCAAATAACCAATTTGATAATATTTTCAAATAACAAATTTGATGATATTTTTTCATATTCATAAATATTTTCAAATAACAAATTTGATGATATTTTTTCACATTCATAAATGTTTTCAAATTTGATCGTCATTTTATAAAAAATTATTAGATGCAACTAAAAAAAGTTAGTAATGGCGCACCAGGGAAGGTGTGCCATTGCTATCAGGGTACTTATGGCGCACCCCTAGGAGGTGCGCCATTGGTATACCAATTTTTATGATATTTTTTCAAATATTTTCAAATAACAAAATTGATGATATTTTCAAATAACAAATTTGATGATATTTTTTCATATTCATAAATATTTTCAAATAACAAATTTGATGATATTTTTTCACATTCATAAATGTTTCCAAATTTGATCGTCTTTTTCTAAAAAAATATTAGATGCAACTAAAAATAATAATAATAAAAAGTTAGTAATGGCGCACCAGGGAAGGTGCGCCATTACTATCAGGGTACTTATAGCGCACCCCTAGGAGGTGCGCCATTGCTAACCCTCCCCCCACTAAAATCCCCAATCCTCGATCGATCCCCAATCTCAACCTCTCAACCCTCGATCGACCTGCGCTGCCCCCGACCTGCGCCGCCGCCCCGACCCACTGCGCCGCCGCCCAGACCCACTGCGCCGCCCCAACCCACTGCGCCGCTGCCCCTACCTGGCCCACTGCGCACCACCCTTCCAGGAGCTGCAGCTTCGTCCGCTGCACGAGGAGCAGCAACGCTGTCGACACCCACCGACAAGGAGAAGCAGCAGTGCGTCCACCTCGCCGAGGAGCAGCAGCGCATCCACCCCGCCGCCGCCAGAGCGTCAACGTCCTCCGCTGTCGGTTATTCCTGAGGTGATTCCTCCCCTATCCTCCACTTCTCCATCCCCTCCCCTGCAAACCCTAGAGCCTGCTTTTCTCGCTCTGAAAATCATGGCCTGCATGGCTCAATTAATCAAAATTGGTAGCCACAACGAGTCATGTGTGCATCTCCTCTGAAATTAACCTCTAGCGCATACTAGTAGAAAAAGGGTCAAATGTGAAGCACATTAGTGCCGGTTTGGTTTTGAGCTGGCACTAATGTGTGCATTAGTGCCGGTTCCAACGGCTAGCTGGCCGCTCTCATTAGTACCGGTTCGTGGCGAACCTTTAGCACCGATTCGTGCCACGAACTAGTACTAAAGTGGGTGGTGGCAGGATGTTGTCAGTCCGGGGCCCCTCCAGCACCTTTAGTACCGGGTCGTATCATGAACCGGTACTAAAGGTCATGCTACATACACCCTTCGTCCACCCGAGATCGCTCTGTTCTTCCCCTTTCCCCTCTCCTCTCTGTTCTTCCCCTCTTCCTCTCAAGCTCATCACACATTTTGCCCAAAATTTGACAAGATTTGAAGGCCCCCATCCATTCAAATGATCACAAAGGTTAGCAACTTTGTCCTTTCATCTCTCATTGCTAGATTAGCTCTTGCATATAGTGATTGATTTGTGAGTTTAGTAATTTGGGAGGAATTATATATATGTGCTAGTATTTGATTTATATGCAATTTGAGGTCAAAAATAACACTTAGTTTGCATATGTAGGTGTGGTTTACTTAGTGCCTTCTAAATCTCCATCGTAACCACCGTCGATCGCCCGCACCGTCCCGTCGCTGGCACCACCTTGTGGTGAGCCTCTTGTTCATGAATGTTTTATATAAAAAATTGATGTTTGTGTGATTTGGATATATAGTTACTCGCATAATTATCTTACCCGTACGTTGTTTGTTATACATAGTGCCATGGTTTTGATATCCTTCCCCGTCGACCCTCATCCGAGTTATGATTCAGATGTGGTATATTCTCTTTTAAAACTATTTGTTGCATTTCGTGTTTTTGACAAATTATGCCCATCAAGCTGACATAGATATTTATATGTAGGAGGTATGTGAACCGGAAATTCCAACCGACCCTTTTGTCGAGAGGTTAAATTTAGTTGAAAGAGAAAATGAGGATTTGAAAGAAAAATTGAAAAGAATTGAGGGGGAGAAGATGGAATTGGAGTTGCATGTTGTCGATGTCGTCGATGATCACAAGATTAAGATGGAGAAAATGCGCTTGAAGATTAGAAAGATTAGAGAATATGCCATTCATAGTGAGGCTTGGTATCATTATGTTGTTGGATCAATTGTTACCTTAGTTGCGATCTTGATCGCATTTGTTGTTGCATTTAAATTATTTAGCTAGAGAGTTGTTTGTTTGTTGCATTTAAGTGTTGTATGAACTTTATGTATGAACTTGTATTAATTTGGTCTTTTTGGTGTTGTGTAATGAAGATGAGCCGACAATGGATGTACGATGACCGATGCTCTGCCGAGTTCATTAATGGCGTGCAAACTTTTCTGCTTGCGGCTGAGGCAAACAAGCGGGCGGATGGTTTTATGCCTTGTCCATGTGTTGGCTGTAAGAATGATAACAATTACTCTAAGTCAAGAACCATTCACGTCCACCTGTTTGAGTCCGGTTTCATGCCCCACTATAATGTTTGGACCAAGCACGGAGAAAGAGGGGTTATGATGGAAGGCAATGAAGAAGAGGAGGACGACGACAACTATCCTGGCCATGATGGGTTCCCTGAATACGATGACACAACATTAGGGGGAAGAAGCTGAGCCGGCAATGCGGGAAGAAGCTGAAGAAGAGGCATCAGATGAGCCCGCTGATGATCTAGGTCGGGCCATTGCCGATGCAAAGAGAAACTGCGCAAGTGATTTGGAGAAGAAGTAGAAGCGCATGTTATAGGATCACAAGAAATTGTTGTACACGAATTGCGAACCTGACAAGAAAAAGTTGGGCACCACACTAGAATTGCTGCAATGGAAGGCAGAGAATGGTGTATCTGACAAGGGATTTGGAAAGTTGCTGGTAATGATAAAGAATATGCTTCCAAAGGACAATGAATTGCCCGAGAGTACGTACGAAGCAAAGAAAGTTTTCTGCCCTCTAGGGTTAGAGGTGTAGAAGATACATGCATGCCCTAATGACTGCATCCTCTACCGTGGTGAGTACGAGGATTTGAATGCTTGCCCAGTATGCGGTGCATTGCACTATAAGATCAGGCGTGATGGCCCTGGTGATGTCGAGGGCGAGCGCTCCAGGAAGAAGATTCCTTCCAAGGTGATGTGGTATGCTCCTATAATACCACGGTTGAAACGTTTGTTCCAAAACAAAGAGCATGCCAAGGCGATGCGATGGCACAGAGAAGACCATAAGAAAGACGGAAAGTTGAGAGTACCCGCTGACGGGTCGCAGTGGAGAAAAATCGAGAAAAAGTACGGTAAGGAGTTTGCAGATGATGCAAGGAACGCATGGTTTGGTCTAACGCAGATGGCATTAATCCTTTTGGGGAGCAGAGCAGCAACCATAGCACCTGGCCTGTGACTCTATGTTTGTATAACCTTCCTCCTTGGTTGTGCATGAAGCGGAAGTTCATTATGATGCCAGTGCTCATCCAAGGCCCTAAGCAACCCGACAACGACATTGATGTGTACCTAAGGCCATTAGTTGAAGAACTCTTACAGCTGTGGATGGAACAGGTGTACGTGCGTGGGATGAGCACATGGGGGAAGAATTTGACCTAAAGCCCTTGCTGTTCGTGACCATCAATGATTGGCCTGCTCTCAGTAACCTTTCAAGACAGATAAACAAGGGATACCGCGCATGCACGCACTGTTTGGATGATACCGATAGTATATATTTGGACAATTGTAGGAAGAATGTGTACTTGGGACATCATCGATTTCTTCCGAGCAGGCATCCCGTAAGAAAGAAAGGCAAGCATTTCAAAGATGAGGCGGATCACCGGACGAAGCCTCGCCACCATACTGGTGCTGATGTACATGATATGGTCAAGGATTTGAAGGTAGTCTTTGGAAAGGGTCCTGGCGGACAACCTGTTCCGAATGACGCTGACGGACGCGCACCCATGCGGAAGAAGAAATCTCTATTTTGGGACCTTCCCTATTGGAAAGACCTAGAGGTCCGCTCTGCAATCGACATGATGCACATGACAAACAATCTTTGCATGACCCTGCTTGGCTTCTTGGGCGTGTATGGGAAGACAAAAGATACACCCGAGGCACAGGAGGACCAGCAACGTATGCATGGAAAAGACATCATACATCAGGGTCATGCCAGCTACACTCTTACCAAAGAAAAGAAGGAAATCTTCTTTGAATGCCTGCTCAGTATTAAGGTACCATCTGGCTTCTCGTCGGATATGAAGGGAATAATAAACATGGCAGAGAAAAAGTTCCAGAACCTAAAGTCTCATGACTGCCACGTGATTATGACGCAACTGCTTCCGGTTGCATTGAGGGGGCTTCTACCGGATAACGTTCGATTAGCCATTGTGAAGCTATGTGCATTCCTCTATGCAATCTCTCAGAAGGTAATCGATCCAAAAATCATACCAAGGTTAGAGAATGTTTTAGTGCAATGTCTTGTCAGTTTCGAGTTGGTGTTCCCACCATCCTTCTTCAACAGCATGACACACGTCCTAGTTCACCTATGCGAAGAGATTAACGTTTTGGGTCCTGTATTTCTACACAATATGTTCCCCTTTGAGAGGTTCATGGGAGTCTTAAAGAAATATGTTCATAATCGTGCTAGGCCAGAAGGAAGCATCTCTAAGGGCCATGAAAATGAGGAGGTCATTGAGTTTTGTATTGACTTTATTCCTGACCTTAAGCCGATTGGTGTTCCTGAATCGCGGCATAAGGGCAGACTGGATGGAAAAGGCATGCTAGGAGGGAATCAAAAAATATGTATGGACGGACATTCTCTCACTGAAGCACACTACATAGTTCTACAGAATTCCGCCTTGGTGGCTCCGTATATGGACGAACACAAGAATTTTCTACGCTCCAAACACTCGGAGCGTCTGATGACTGGATTACACGTGAACAAACCAGGAGTTTCGCCGGCTGGTTGCAGACAGGTACCATGCATGATGCCTCTATTGAAGATGACCTGTACTCACTGTCCCAGTTACCATCTTTGAATATAATGACTTTTAAAGGGTACGAGATAAATGGTAATACATTTTACACGATCACCCAAGATAAGAAGAGCACGAACCAAAATAGTGGTGTCCGCTTTGATGCAACAACCAAGACGGGAAAGGAAACATATTATGGTTGCATAGAGGAGATATGGGAACTTAACTATGGACGTGGTTTGAAGGTCCCTTTGTTTTGGTGCAAATGGGTCAATATGACACGAGGCGGGGTAACGGAAGACCCGCAGTATGGAATGACAACAGTGGATCTCAACAATCTTGCTTATGCAGATGAACCATTCGTCCTAGCTAATGATATGGCACAGGTTTTCTATGTGAAGGATATGTCTACCAAGCCGAGAAAAAGAAAAGATAAGGAAGCGAATGCATCATACGATGATCCAAAGCGCCACGTAGTTCTTTCTGGGAAGAGAAACATCATGGGAGTGGATGACAAGACAGACATGTCCGAAGATTATGAAAAGTTTGATGAAATTGCTCCATTCACAGTGAATATTGACCCGAGCATCCAGTTAAATGATGAAGATTTTCCATGGCTACGGCGCAAAGGGACACACGCGAAGAAAAAGTTTCACACCCAAAGATCTGGGATGTGATCGGCTTGACTATCATCACTTTCTTCTGTGTTTCACACCCAGGAGGGAATCTCCGTAATAGTTAGGGTAGTTATGTGTTTTGGCATTTGAAACGCGAAGAAATTTTATGTGCAAACAAATTCTTTCACGCATTTACCGATTTTTTCAGCTAAATGACCCTGAAATTGAAAAGCATTTCAAATGAACTCAGAAAAGGTTGAAAGTTGGCATGGTATCATAATTTCACCCACATAGCATGTGCAAAAAAGTAGAGAGGGTTACCACAAAAACTGGATGCACTTCGTGTACAAAATGGACAATCTCTTTCGAAGTATCAAGGTTTCGGACAAAAACTCATCCATTACAAAGGCATTTCATTTTTTAAATAACCTAAGCATTACCAAATTGAATATAATGATAAAACACACTAATATTAAATATAAGAAAAAAGAATCGCTAAAAAATCTATTTTCAAAGTTAAGTTATTCACAAACTAGTAATTCACACAAAATTCAAATAATTCAAAATTCAAATAATTCAAAATTTAAACTATTCAAATTTGAAAACTACTGGAACTAACAGAAAGTTTGTAATCTTTTGTACCTAAAGCAAAAATATTCACAAAGAAACTCAAAATACAGCAAAAAACAACTAAAAATAAATAAAGCAGAAAATAAAAAATAAAAAAACTAAATGAAAAAAGCCCACCTACTGGGCCACAGCGGCCTGCATACGACTAGAAACCCAAATTCTAGTTGGGCCAGGATGCAGGCCTGCTAGCCTAGTAGGCCCAACAGGACATCGCAGCAGAGGTAGGCCCAGAAGGCCTACTTCAGAGAGGAGTTCGAGACAACAGCGGCGTCGGGGCTTATAAGCAGGTGCGAGTGCCCCTCGGCTAGCGAGGTGGGACTAAACTTCTGCGCCCCTCGCCTGGCAGCGCACACCCTTTAATACTGGGTCTTGGCTCCAGCCGGTACTAAAGGGGGGCCTTTAGTACCGGTTGGCGCCACGACCCGGTACTAAAGGGGGTGTGGTTCCCGCCGCTTCGCCTGGCCAAAACACACCTTTAGTACCGGTTGGTGGCTCCAACCGGTACTAAAGGTGCCTTCTATATAAGCAGCACTTGAAAAAAATCGTTCTCCCTCTGTTTCCCCATCGAAGCAACGCCTGCCCCGATCGATCGATGTTGTCCCCGTCTTGCGCCGTCCCCGTCGCCGCCCCCGCCGCGCGCCATTGCCGTCGCCGCCCTCGTCTCCGTCGCCACCCCGGCCCGACCCCGTGTCGCCGCCCCCGTCACGTCGCCGCCCCCGGCCGTCGCCTCGCGGTCGTTGTTGCCTCGCCGTCGTCGTCGCCCCGCTGTGAGCCCCCCTCTATCCCCTCTCCCTCGCCCCCGGCGGCCACCATGGCCGCCGCCCCTCCCCGAGCCCATACACACACAAGCATGATGAACACACACACACACACATTTCCTCAAGTTAATTAGTATATACATATTTTTGTATGTTTAATTAGTTTACATGTTTTAGATTATTATTTTTTCACTAGTATATATGTATGAATGCATGTTAGATGGATATAATTAGTGTTTAATAAGTATGGATTTTTTTTATATAATGTTGTTTTTCTGTTTTTTAATGGATGTATAGAAGTTATTTTTTCTGTTTTTAGTGTTAGATGCTTAATTAGTATGAAATTGCATATAGAATTTTGACATATGCAATGATAGCATTTTTTAAATTTGTATATAAGAAATCACAATCCAATAATTTAAAAAATGTTACTTTTGCGGCATATAGTATTTTTTTCTTGACGATGCCCGACTCGCATCCTCGCCGTCGACCCGTTCGCGACGACGTCCTGCTTCAGAGTACCCATGTTCGGGATTGGGCTCCGCCGGGCTGGCACTGGGAGGTGCTACCTTCAGGGGCTTGCCGCTTGGTGAGGAACCCGGGTCCCGTCGTCGACCCTGATCTCCTTTGGTGGTGTTCACGTGGGCCACATTCGGTGCAGAGGGAGCCGGCCCCGCCGGAGGTGGTGCGTCGCTGTGTCAAGGAGGAGGACGAGCACGTCCATCGCTACATGGCTGCTATGGACGTCAGGTTCTCCAATACCTGGCAGGTTCTTTGGGCAGATGACCGGAGATATGATCCTTTGATGGTTCCTTCTCTTTGGGTGTCCACGTGATTCTTCTGTAGTATTCGATATTTATTAGCTACCTAGCTAGTGATTATTCGAGACGATGTATTCGAGATGATATATTATTCTAGACGATGTATTCGAGATTATATATATTATTCAAGACGATGTATTCGAGATTATATATTATTCGAGACGATGCATATTATGTACTATATGATTCAGTTTTTCCTTAGTGATTGCATCCATGCATTGTAATTTGAATACTAAATTGTTTTATATTTCTTCTGGATTAGTGTTAAATAAAAGCTATGGTGGACAATACCGGCAGAGAGGGAGAAGAGGCCATGTTCGAGATCATACGTAGCCCTACCAGGCCAGATGATCTGAATGAAGCAGATGACGGCTCCTAATATCTGAACAATACCGGGGAGGGTGATGATAAGATATTCGATCAGGACGACCGAGCTGATGAAGTCATGAACTATGATTATGATGACACAGATGATACGTCTCCAACGTATCTATAATTTTTGATTGCTCCATGCTATATTATCTACTGTTTTGGACATTATTGAGCTTTATTATCCACTTTTATATTATTTTTGGGACTAACCTATTAACCGGAGGCCCAGCCCAGAATTGCTATTTTTTTTGCCTGTTTTAGGGTTTCGAAGAAAAGTAATATCAAACGGAGTCCAAACGGAATGAAACCTTCGGGAACGTGATTTTCTCATCGAATACAACTCAGGAGACTTGGACCCTACATCAAGACACGTAACAGGAGGCCATGAGGTAGGGGGGCGCGCCTACCCCCCCAGGCACGCCCTCCACCCTCGTGGGCCCCCTATTGCTCCACCGACGTACTTCTTCCTCCTATATATACCCACATACCCCCAAACGATCAGATACGGAGCCAAAACCCTAATTCCACGGCCATAACTTTGTGTATCCACGAGATCCCATCTTGGGGCCTGTTCCGGAGCTCCGCCGGAGGGGGCATCGATCACGGAGGGCTTCTACATCAACACCATAGCCTCTCCGATGAAGTGTGAGTAGTTTACCTCAGACCTACGGGTCCATAGTTAGTAGCTAGATGGCTTCTTCTCTCTTTTTGGATCTCAATACAATGTTCTCCCCCTCTCTTGTGGAGATCTATTCGATGTAATCTTCTTTTTGCGGTGTGTTTGTTGAGACCGATGAATTGTGGGTTTATGATCAAGTCTATCTATGAATAATATTTGAATCTTCTCTGAATTCTTTTATGTATGATTGGTTATCTTTGCAAGTCTCTTTGAATTATCAGTTTGGTTTGGCCTACTAGATTGATCTTTCTTGCAATGGGAGAAGTGCTTAGCTTTGGGTTCAATATTGCGGTGTCCTTTCGTGGTGACAATAAGGGCAGCAAGGCACGTATTGTATTGTTGCCATCGAGGATAACAAGATGGGGTTTTCTTCATATTGCATGAGTCTATCCCTCTACATCATGTCATCTTGCTTAAGGTGTTACTCTGTTTTTAACTTAATACTCTAGATGCATGCTGGATAGTGATCGATGAGTGGAGTAATAGTACTAGATGCAGGCAGGAGTCGGTCTACTTGTCTCGAACGTGATGCCTATATACATGATCATACATAGATATTCTCATAACTATGCTCAATTCTGTCAATTGCTCAACAGTAATTTGTTCGCCCACCGTAGAATACTTATGCTCTCGAGAGAAGCCACTAGTGAAACCTATGGCCCCCGGGTCTATCTTTATCATATCAATCTCCTACTACTTAGTTATTTACTTTGCTATTTACATTGCCTTTACTTTACTTTTCATCTTTATCATAAAAATACCAAAAATATTATCTTATCATATCTATCAGATCTCACTCTCGTAAGTGGCCCTATAGGGATTGACAACCCCTATTTGCGTTGGTTGCGAGGATTTATTTGTTTTGTGCAGGTGCGAGGGACACACGTGTAGCCTCCTACTGGATTGATACCTTGGTTCTCAAAAACTGAGGGAAATACTTACGCTACTTTGCTGCATCATCCCTTCCTCTTCGGGGAAAACCAACGTAGTGCTAAAAGAGGTAGCAAGAAGGGTTTCTGGCGCCGTTGCCGGGGAGGTCTAGCAAAAGTCAACATACCAAGTATCCATCATATACCCTTATCTCCCGCATTACATTATTTGCCATTTGCCTCTCGTTTTCCTCTCCCCCACTTCACCCTTGCCGTTTTATTTGCCCTCTCTCCCTATCCTCCCTCTCTTTCTCTATTTGCCTCCTTTTGTCCGTTTTCTTTTTGTTTGCTTGTGTGTTAGTTTGCTTGCTTGTCACGATGGCTCAAGATAATACTAAATTGTGTGACTTCACCAATACCAACAACAATGATTTTATTAGCACTCCGATTGCTCCTCTTATCGATGCTAAATCTTGTGAAATTAATGCTGCTTTGTTGAATCTTGTTATGAAAGATCCGTTCTCCGGCCTTCCTAGTGAAGATGCCACTACCCATCTAAATAGCTTCGTTGATTTGTGTGACATGCAAAAGAATAAAGATGTGGATAATTATATTGTTAAATTGACACTATTTCCTTTTTCGCTTAGAGATCGTGCTAAAGCTTGGTTTTCGTCTTTGCCTAAAAATAGTATTGATTCATGGAACAAGTGCAAAGATGCTTTTATCTCTAAGCATTTTCCTCCCGCTAATATCATATCTCTTAGAAACGATATTATGAATTTTAAGCAACTTGATCATGAACATGTTGCACAAGCTTGGGAGAGAATGAAATTAATGATACATAATTGCCCTACACATGGTTTAAATTTGTGGATGATTATACAAAAAATTTATGCCGGATTGAATTTTGCTTCTAGAAATCTTTTAGATTCGTCCACGGGAGGCACTTTTATGGAAATTACTTTAGGAGAATCTACTAAACTCCTATATAATATTATGGTTAATTATTCTCAATGGCATACTGAAGATCTACTAATAAAAAGGTGCATGCGATAGAAGAAATTAATGTTTTGAGTGGAAAGATGGATGAACTTATGAAATTATTTGCTAATAAGAGTGTTTATTATGATCCTAATGATATGCCATTGTCTACTTTGATTGAGAATAATAATGAATCTATGGATGTGAATTTTGTTGGTAGGAACAATTTTCGTAACAACGAGTATAGAGGAAATTTCAATCCTAGGCCTTATCCTAGTAATCCCTCTAATAATTATGGTAATTCCTACAACAATTCTTATGGAAATTATAATAAGATGCCCTCTGATTTTGATTCTAATATTAAAGAATTTATTACTTCGCAAAAGAATTTTAATGGTATGATTGAAGAAAAATTACTTAAGATTGATGATTTGGCTAGGAACGTTGATAGAATTGCTCTTGATGTTGATCCTTTGAAACTTAGATCTATTCCACCTAAGCATGATATGAATGAGTCTCTCAAATCCATGAGAATTTCCATTGATGAGTGCAAAGAAAGAACCGCTAGGATGCGTGCTAAGAAAGATGCCTTTATAAAAGCGTGTTCTTCTAGTTCCTATGAAAATAATGATGAAGATCTAAAAGTTATTGATGTGTCCCCTATTAAATCTTTGTTTTGCAATATGAATCTTGATAATGATGGGACTGAATATGATCCACCTTTACCTAGAAGGCGTTCCAAGAATTCTGAATCTTTTGATCTTGATGCTAAATTTGATAAAAGTGGGATTGAAGAAATTAAAACCCTAGATGTTGCTAAACCCACTATTATGGATTTCAAGGAATTTAACTATGAAAACTGCTCCTTGATTGATTGTATTTCCTTGTTGCAATCCGTGCTAAATTCTCCTCACGCTTATAGTCAAAATAAAGCGTTTACTAAACATATCGTTGATGCCTTGATGCAATCTTATGAAGAAAAACTTGAATTGGAAGTTTCTATCCCTAGAAAACTTTATGATGAGTGGGAACCAACTATTAAAATTAAAATTAAAGATCATGAATGCTATGCTTTATGTGATTTGGGTGCTAGTGTTTCCACGATTCCAAAGACTTTGTGTGATTTGTTAGGTTTCCGTGATTTTGATGATTGCTCTCTAAAGTTGCACCTTGCGGATTCCACTATTAAGAAACCTATGGGAAGAATTAATGATGTTCTTATTGTTGCAAATAGGAATTATGTGCCCATAGATTTTATTGTTATTGACATAGATTGCAATCCTTCATGTACTATTATTCTTGGTAGACCTTTCCTTAGAATGATTGGTGCAATTATTGATATGAAGGAAGGAAATATTAGATTCCAATTTCCATTAATGAAAGGCATGGAACACTGTCGGTGTCAAAACCGGCGGATCTCGGGTAGGGGGTCCCAAACTGTGCGTCTAGGCCGGATGGTAACAGGAGGCAGGGAACACGAAGTTTTACCCAGGTTCGGGACCTCTCGATGGAGGTAAAACCCTACGTCCTGCTTGATTAATATTGATGATATGGGTATTACAAGAGTTGATCTACCACGAGATCAGAGAGGCTAAACCCTAGAAGCTAGCCTATGGTATGATTGTTGATGTGTATGTTGTCCTATGGACTAAAACCCTCCGGTTTATATAGACACCGGATAGGGTTAGGGTTACATAGAGTCGGTCACAATGGTAGGAGATCTGAACATCCGTATCGCCAAGCTTGCCTTCCACGCCAAGGAAAATCCCTTCCGGACACGGGACGGAGTCTTCAATCTTGTATCTTCATAGTCCAGGAGTCCGGCTGAAGGTATAATTCGGCTATCCGAACACCCCCTAATCCAGGACTCCCTCAGTAGCCCCTGAACCAGGCATCAATGACGACGAGTCTGGTGCACAAATTGTCTTCGGCATTGCAAGGCGGGTTCCTCCTCCAAGTACTTCATAGAAGATTTTGAACACAAAGATAGTGTCCGGCTCTGCAAAATAAATTTCCACATATTGCCATAGAGAGAATAATAATATTAACACAAATCTAATCTGCTGACGTATTCCGTGGTGCGACACGCCACGGCCAAGCCTTTATCCATTTAATTATCCCACCTCAGCGCGTTGTGCGAGGCGGTTTCCTTGGCACATCTTGTTGAAGCAGAGATCGTGTCCCCTCATTTCGGGATTCTCATCAATACGGGCGTGGGTAACCCAACCGCGCCTTTGATTACGGCGCTTGGAGATAAGCAAGTTTTACCAGGCTGGTGGGGACACATAACCGCGTCCACCCATATAAGGGGATAAGGATCCACCTTTTCACCCACGCCTTCTTCCTCCTCTGCCTATCCATTCTTGCGCACTCGAGCTCCAGCGCCCAAGTCCGCACTACCACCTCGACCTTCTCCAGTCATGTCCGGAGCGGGAGGCAAGTGGATGGTCTCCTCCGTCACGGAGGGACACATAAAAAAGCTGAGGAAGGCCGGATATGTGGCCAGCGACATCGCGCACCGACTCCCTGTAAAGGGGCAGCTCGTCCCCACTCCTAGGCCCCACGAGAGGGTGGTATTTCTCCCCCATTTCCTCTGCAGACTGGGCTTCCCTCTGCATCCATTTGTCCGGAGGCTCATGTTCTACTACGGCCTGGATTTCCACGATCTGGCCCCGAACTTTGTCCTCAACATCTCGGTGTTTATCATCGTGTGCGAGGCTTTCCTCCGCATCCGCCCCCATTTCGGCTTATGGCTAAAGACCTTCAACGTCAAGCCGAAGGTGGTGCGCGGCAGCCAGGCGGAGTGCAGCGGCGCCATGGTTTGCAAGATGGCCAACGTCCTGTGGCTCGAGGGCTCCTTTGTGGAGACCCTGAAGGGGTGGCAATCAGGGTGGTTTTACATCACCGAGCCGCGCGACGCCGAATGGGTCGCACCCCCTGAGTTCCGATCCGCCCCCCCTACGCGACTCACCTCCTGGAAGGAGACAGGCCTATCTTGGGTAAAAAAGGGAGCTGACCGGACTCCAAACATGCATCCAAACCCTGGTGGACAAGAAGCTCAAGCTTGCCAACGTAGTCCAGGTTATGCTCGTCCGCGTGATCCTCCCGTGTCAACGACGGGCCTTCAACCTTTGGGAGTTCGACCCGGCGCAGCATCAAACTCTTAACAGGCTCTTCGACACGACGTACGAAGATGTCTGGAGGATGCTTTTCAAGGGCGCCGAGGCTCCCGCATCCGCTGCCGAGGATCGCAGATTCAGTACTCAGCATCACGCTCATGCGGTAAGCTGTTTTTGTCTTTTTACAGGGTATCAGTTTTTCATAGTTTGACTCTATGTGGGATCTGAGTTCCCTTATCTTTGATAGGATTGGGTAGTGACGTCCAGACAGATCAACTGTCCGGCTCCTCTGCCCGAAGGCCCAGCGGACGCTCGCTTGGCGAAGCTGCTGGTCCCGGCGCCCTATGTGGTGCCGGAGAAGAAGGCCGCGAAAAGGGCCACGGGGACTCGAAAGAGTGCCCGACGCCAGGAGGTGTCGGATTCGTCATCCGACGGTCCCAAAGCGCCTTCCTCTCGTGAAGACAAGGAGGAAGAAGAAGAGACCTCTCCCCCTCCCGCGGGAGGAGAGAAGAAAAGGAAGGCCGCCCTCTTTGAGGAGGCCGGAGGGTCCAAGAAGGGAAAAACCCTTCCTCCGGACTGCTCCACCGACGTCGTCGACGACGAAGAGGAGTGGCCGCCCAGGCCAAGCCCCTGGCGAAATCGTAAGTGTCTGGATACCGGAGTAATTCATAGTATTCGTTTTTTGCACAGCTTTCCCTTATGTCGAATATGTTTATGCAGCCCACCCAAAGACCGGCTCGACGCATCGTCGAGCGGCTCACTGGACCCGTCGGATGTGAACTCGCTTCCGACGGCTTCATCCCCCCGCCCTGCGGACGACACCGAAGTGTTGTCCCAACAGGCTCCAAGCCGGGAAGAGGTGGTCCTGGAGGCGCCGCAAGGCGACCTCCCGGACTCCAGGAGTAAGGGGGATGAAACCCCCAAGGGCTCTAAGTCCGGCTCAAGGCCGGACGCCGCTCCGGAACCTTCAGAGGTTCCAGAGTCAGGCGGACGACCTCCTTCCAAGAGGAGCAAGCCCACCGTGCCGGTGACCCCTGTCCAACCGGGGGCGCCGGATAATCTGTTGGAGGTGCTCGAAGGTGCCTCCATCGATGAGGGACACCGCACTATTATGAGTGCGGTGGTCCAGAAGGTTCAGTCCGCCAAGAGCGGACTGACTGAAGCTTGCACTAGCCTTTTAACAGGCTTTGAGGTAAGTAAAGAATGTTTAAATAATGTTACCGCATAGACAGTAGCCCCTGATGCTCTGTTGGGCGTTCGGGAAGAAAAGTCGAATAGAGGATCAAAGAATTCGCAGGAGTCTAACAAAAGAAGTCAATATGCGTATGCAAGCTTCTCTGCTAGCATCCGCCGCACTGACTGCGGAAGTGGACGTGCTGAAGCAGAGCCTCGAGAAGGCCGAGCAAGAGCTCGGGCGTGCCAAGAAGCAGCTCGAGGAGAAGGAAGGTAAGAAATACCCTATTTGAATATGCATATAAAAAAGGCGCAATTGCAAAAAATGACAGGATTGACATGGCTATTGTAGGGGCCACGTCCGAGGTGGCGACCCTTAAGCAAGCGCTGCTCGAGGCCGAGAAGTGTGCGGCCGCGGAGCGCACCAAGCGGGAGAGGTATGAGGCTGAGGTTGGCAAGGTGCGGCAAGAGCTCCAGGTTCTCATGAAGAAACATGAGAGTTTGGAGCTTGACTCGAAGACGCGAGCGTCCGAGCTCGCGGCGGCTATAGAAAATGCCAAGTCTACCAAGACCGAGTCCCAGAAGACCCTCCGGGAGTTGGATGAGGTGAAGAAGATAGCGGCGGGTAAGGCATTTTTTATGCAAAGCAAACATATAAACGTGAGTTACTTGATACTTACCCGAATCCGGAGCTCTCCAGGAGCATTTGCAGATCTTCCCCGGAGTGTATCCGATGCCGCCACATTCTATCGAGCCGAGGAGGGCAGCTCGACTGAGAAGGTGTTCTGGTCTCAGTACGCTGAGGCCGGACACCCCGTGCCCCTGAGCGACCAGCTGAAGCAACTGGTCGAGCTCCACAAGGCGGCCGAATAGGCCATGAAGGGCCTCCTAGTTCGGCTGTGGCCTGGAGAGGCCCTCCCTGGGAGCTATTTCAGGCTGGTGCGGCGGCTGGTGGAGGCCTGTCCAAGGCTTGAAGACATCAAGCGCTCCGTCTACAATGAAGGTGCCCGTAGGGCCCTTGCCCGTGCTAAGGTGCACTGGGGCAAGCTGGATGCAGAGAAGCTTGTGAAGGACGGGCCACCGCCGGGGAAAGAGCATCGCAAGCCCGAGAATTATTATAAGGATGTTCTGAAGGGTGCCCGCCTTGTTGCGGATGAATGTACCAAGGATGTATTTTTTGAGTAAAACCCGCTCGTGTTATCCTATGCGCTGAAAACTTGTTCATATGCGCTAAGCAATGCTGCTTGAATTTAAAATATTACCTTCTGTGCGGCTGTTTATCAATACTGAGAGATGGCGAGTCGTCGGCTTCTGCCCCCTTGCCGCTAGTGCTGGGGTGTTCGGGGATAAACCTGGGCGCTCTTTTTCCCATATTTGGGTCCTTCGAGGGAGGCGCTCAGCCCAACGAACGAGGCAATCAGACTATAATGCGTGAACACTCTCACTTAGCCATAGAATTCTATAATTTTAAATTTTGGCGAAGCCCCTAGTATTCGGAAGACCGAGTTCGGGGCGCTATCCACGCCTTGGCCGGACAGAGCCGACTCCTCGCCCGAAGCGGCATAAGTCTTTAGGGACTCGAAAAAACCTCTCGAACAGCGACCAGCTCTCGCTTCATCATGACAGTCAGTTTTAGCTTTTTCCACTGAGGTGCTCGGCCCAGCTCAACTGGGGCACACTCGCAGTGGTTCTCCTAGTGCTACCTTAGCCGATATAGCGGAACGTAAGGCACCAAAACATAGGAGCCGGGCAAACCCAACCATTGACCCAAGACATGATTCGGAGCTGATGCATATAATGCTATAAGTTCGGGGCGCCGCACTTGTGAAAGTGTTTGGACTTCTCACACCATGTTGAGGGGAACTGAAGCCCCTGGCGTATTTTGGCCGTACCCAAGTGTACGGGTGCAACATGTCATTAAGGAACGTATATATATATATAAGGTAATGCAAAAAATGGACAAAATCTATGCATTGTTCATTAAAATAGCTGTGATCAAAGCAGAACGATACAAGTAATGCGATAAACGAAAAGTTGGACTATTTAGCATGTCTGCTCTAGGGGCAAGCTGCGGAATAGTATGCGGAACAGGTATACTGCTTGTGATAGAGACCACCTGGGATTTCCATAATGCGGCATGGCTTGTCTGCTTCTCTGGTTCTTGCATCGTTTGTGCGGCAGTTGGACTGCCGAACAAGCCTTCCGAAGAGTAGAGTCCTGAAAGTAAGAAAAAAGTAAAAAATCGGCAGCCCCTGGTGCGGTTGAAGCCGTGTTTTGGGCGTGCCGTGATGGTGCCCCTCCCCCTATGCCCATGGTATTTCCAGAGCGTAGTTATGGACGCGAAGTACTGGCGTCGCCTTTTTGCGAGGGTTGGGGTTGGGGCCGCATTGCTACGCCTGCTCGGAACGTGACAGGCGGTCTTGTTGTAGGTTACTCCGGGCGCGCTTGACGGTGTCCGGACATTTAATGGCCGGACTGGAGAACTGCCTAGAGAGGCTGCTTTGTACTTCTGCTGCAAAGGCCGCTGTGTGCTCCTCCGTTCGGAGGGAGCATTCGGTGTTTCCATTGACCGTAATTACTCCTCGAGGGCCTGGCATCTTGAGCTTAAGGTATGCATAGTGCGGGACCGCATTGAACTTGGCAAATGTGGTTCGCCCGAGCAGTGCATGATAACCACTGCGGAACGGGACTATGTCGAAGATTAACTCCTCGCTTCCGAAATTATCCGGAGATCCGAAGACCACTTCAAGTGTGACTGAGCCTGTGCAGCTGGCCTCTACACCTGGTATTACGCCTTTAAAGGTCGTTTTGGTGGGCTTAATCCTCGAGGGATCTATGCCCATTTTCCGCACTGTATCCTGGTAAAGCAGGTTTAGGCTACTGCCGCCGTCCATAAGGACTCTAGTGAGATGAAATCCGTCAATAATTGGGTCGAGAACCAATGCGGCGAATCCGCCATGACGGATGCTAGTGGGATGGTCTCTTCGATCAAAGGTGATCGGGAAGGAGGACCATGGGTTGAACTTTGGGGCGACTGGCTCTACTGCGTATACGTCCCTTAACGCGCGCTTCCACTCCCTTTTGGGGACGTGGGTGGCGTATATCATGTTCACCGTCCGCACTTGTGGGGGAAAACTCTTCTGTCCATTGTTGTTCGGCGACCGAGGCTCCTCGTCGTCATCGCTATGCAACCCCTTGTCTTCATTGTCGATGCTTAATCTGCCTGCCTGCTTGAACACCCAACAGTCCCTGTTGGTGTGATTGGCCGGCTTTTCGGGGGTGCCATGTATTTGGCACAAGCGGTCGAGTATTCGGTCCAAGCTGGACGGGCCCCTAGGATTCCTTTTGAATGAATTTTTCCGCTGACCAGATTTAGAGCCTCTGAATCCGGCATTAACTGCCGTATCCTTAGCATTGTCGCCGTTGATGCGGCGCTTCTGCTGGTTGCGACGCGACCTGCCACTAATGTCCCTGGTGTCCGAACGACCAGGGTTCTTGGTCATATTGTTGCTACGAGCAAGCCAACTGTCTTCTCCTGCGCAAAAGCGGGTCATGAGTGTCGTGAGTGCTGCCATAGATTTCGGCTTCTCCTGTTCTAGGTGCTGGGCAAGCCACTCGTCACGGATATTATGCTTGAAGGCTTCTAAGGCCTCTGCGTCCGGACAGTCGAGTATTTGATTTTTCTTTGTTAGGAACCGTGTCCAGAATTTCCTGGCCGATTCATCTGGCTGCTGAATTACATGGCTTAGGTCGTCAGCGTCTGGAGGTCGCACATAAGTGCCCTGGAAATTGTCGAGGAATGCGGCTTCCAGGTCCTCCCAACAGCTGATTGACCATGTTGGCAGGCTGTTAAGCCACTGCCGGGCTGGTCCTTTAAGCTTGAGTGGGAGGTATTTGATGGCGTGGAAATCATCGCCGCGGGCCATGTGGATATGAAGGAGATAATCCTCGATCCATACCGCGGGATCTGTTGAGCCATCATATGATTCGATGTTTACGGGTTTGAAACCCTCAGGGATTTGATGATCCATTATTTCGTCTGTGAAGCACAATGGGTGTGCGGCGCCTCTGTACTGGGCTATATCATGACGTAGCTCCAATGAGCTTTGTCTACTGTGTTCGGCCCTGCCGAATTTGTGACCGGCGTGATGGTTACCGTCTCAAGCCGTAGGGCACCCACGCGATCCGCAGATCGATCTTGTTTGCCTTGCCTTTTCCTCCAACATATTATGTAAGTCCGGCGTATATTCCCGTGCCTTGGTACGGTGTGCGGCTTGGGTGGAGGGCCATGAGGCCTCTCTGTCGCGGCCATGAGGTGGCCTGTCGACCGCGTCGAGTGCTTCCTCCTCTAATCGGGGTAGCTACCTGCGCTTTGGGTAGCACTTGGAGGGGCATTCGGGTTTATGCTCTTCGGCCGCAAGGACTTCAGTCCATCTATCGACTAGCCGATCTTGATCAGCTTTAAGCTGTTGCTGTTTTTTCTTGAGGCTTCTTGCCGTGGCCATAAGCCTGCGTTGAAAACGCTCTTGTTCGATGGGATCCTCTGGCACGACGAATTCGTCGTCGTCGAGGCTTGCCTCGTCTTCGAAGGGAGGCATATAATTATCGTCCTCGACCTCTCTGTCAGCCGCTCTCCCATGGGGGCTGGTTTCTCCATCCCCCTGTGCTAAATCTTGCTCGGGGGGATGTTCTTCGGCGCTTTCTGGGGTATTATTATCTCCCGTGCTGGAATCGCCATTTTTGTGTTGCCGGGATTTTGAGCGGCGCCGCTGACGCCGGCGCTTTTGCTGTTTCATGGAGGGGTCATCCTCTGCTGTTCCATCGCCCTCTCCCTCTTTTGGGGTGTCCACCATGTATATGTCATATGACGAGGTGTCTTTCCAGGGCCTAGTAGGCGCTGGTTCTTCATCATCTCCTTCATCGGTGTCCATCGTCGATGTCTTCGGAGTTGAAGTCGAGCATGTCGGTTAAGTCGTCGACAGTGGCTACAAAGTGGGTGGTGGGTGGGTTTTGAATTTCTTCATCGTCCGTACCCCAACCTTGCTGACCGTAGTCCGGCCAGGGCTCTCCTGACAAAGAGAGATACTTCAGTGATTTCAGGATATCGCCGAAAGGCGAGTGCTGAAAGACGTCCGCGGTCGTGAACTCCATGATCGGCGCCCAATCGGATTCGCTCGGCAGGGGCGCGGAGGGTTCGGAGTCCGGAGAAGAATCCGGCTCCATGGAGTCACGAGTCTTGCAGATTACGGGGCTGGTGTTCGGCTCAACCGCCATTGGGATCGCAGCGCCCGAGGTGGCGCCCAACCGCCCATCCTCGATCGTCGCGGTCGGCTCCGAACTAGGGGTCGGAGCTGATGCGGGTGCGGCCTCCAGGGCACTGTTCGGCGGCAGAGCTAAACCATGCCCGTCGTGACAGTGTGGCGCGCTCGGCAGTGGTTCGAATCCGTCGAAGATCAAGTCCCCACGGATGTCGGCCGTGTAGTTTAAACTTCCGAATCTGACCTGACGGCCAGGGGCGTAGCTTTCGATCTGCTCTAGATGGCCAAGTGAATCGGCCCGCAGTGCGAAGCTGCCAAAGACGAAGATCTGTCCGGGGAGGAAGGTCTCACCTTGGACTGCATCGCCATTGATGATCGTAGGAGCCATCGGGCCCGACGGCGACGGCACAGAGGAACTCTCAATGAAAGCACCAATGTCGGTGTCAAAACCGGCGGATCTCGGGTAGGGGGTCCCGAACTGTGCGTCTAGGCCGGATGGTAACAGGAGGCAGGGGACACGAAGTTTTACCTAGGTTCGGGCCCTCTCGATGGAGGTAAAACCCTATGTCCTGCTTGATTAATATTGATGATATGGGTATTACAAGAGTTGATCTACCACGAGATCAGAGAGGCTAAACCCTAGAAGCTAGCCTATGGTATGATTGTTGATGTGTATGTTGTCCTACGGACCAAAACCCTCCGGTTTATATAGACAATGGATAGGGTTAGGGTTACATAGAGTCGGTTACAATGGTAGGAGATCTGAACATCCGTATCGCCAAGCTTGCCTTCCACGCCAAGGAAAATCCCTTCCGGACACGGGACGGAGTCTTCAATCTTGTATCTTCATAGTCCAGGAGTCCGGCTGAAGGTATAATTCGGCTATCCGAACACCCCCTAATCCAGGACTCCCTCAAACACTTTCCTAGAAAGAAAATTAAATTACCTTATGAATCTATTATGAGAGCCACTTATGGATTGCCTACCAAAGATGGCAATACCTAGATCTATTCTTGCTTGTTATGCCTAGCTAGGGGCGTTAAACGATAGCGCTTGTTGGGAGGCAACCCAATTTTTTTTATTCCTTGCTTTTTGCTCCTGTTTAGTAATAAATTATCTAGACTATGTTTTGGTTGTGTTTTTTGTGTTTAATTAGTGTTTGTGCCAAGTAGAACCGTTGGGAAGACTTGGGGAAAGTCTTGTTGAGCTTGCTGTAAAAAAACAGAAACTTAAGCGCTCACGAGAAATGCTGTCATTTTTATTTGGAAAGGGATATTTAGTTAATTCTTTTTGAAGATGATTAATAGATAAATTCCTCACGTCCAGAAATTTATTTTAGAATTTTAGGGGTTCCAGATCTTGCGCTAGCTACATATTACTACAGACTGTTCTGTTTTTGACAAATTCTGTTTTTGTGTGTTGTTCGCTTATTTTGATGAATCTATGGCTAGTAAAATAGTTTATAAACCATATAGAAGTTGGAATACAGTAGGTATAACACCCATATAAATAAAGAATGAGTTCATTACAGTACCTTGAAGTGATCTTTTATTCTCTTTCGCTAACGGAGCTCACGAGATTTTCTACTTTAAGTTTTGTGGTGTGAAGTTTTCAAGTTTTGGGTAAAGATTTGATGGATTATGGAACAAGGAGTGGCAAGAGCCTAAGCTTGGGGATTCCCATGGCACCCCCAAGATAATATAAGGACACCTAAAAGCCAAAGCTTGGGGATTCCCCGGAAGGCATCCCCTCTTTCGTCTACTTCTATCGGTAACTTTACTTGGAGCTATATTTTTATTTACCACATGATATGTGTTTTGCTTGGAGCGTCTTGTATGATTTGAGTCTTTGCTTGTTAGTTTACCACAATCATCCTTGCTGTACACACCTTTTGAGAGAGCCATATATGATTTGGAATTTGTTAGAATACTCTATGTGCTTCATTTATATCTTTTGACTTATATAATTTCGCTCTAGTGCTTCACTTATATCTTTTAGAGAACGGTGGTGGATTTGTTTTATAGAGACTATTGATCTCTCATGCTTCACTTAGATTATTTTGAGAGTCTTAATAGCATGGTAATTTGCTTAAAATCCTAATATGCTTGGTATGCAAGATTAATAATAAAACTCTCTTATGAGTGTGTTGAATACTATGATAAGTTTGATACTTGATAATTGTTTTGAGATATGGAGATGGTGATATTAAAGTCATGCTAGTTGAGTAGTTGTGAATTTGAGAAATACTTGTGCTGAAGCTTGTGATTCTCGTAGCATGCACGTATGGTGAACCGTTATGTGATGAAGTCGGAGCATGATTTATTTATTGATTGTCTTCCTTATGAGTGGCGGTCGGGGACGAGCGATGGTCTTTTCCTACCAATCTATCCCCCTAGGAGCATGCGCGTAATACATTGCTTTGGTAACTTGTAGATTTTTGCAATAAGTATATGAGTTCTTTATGACTAACGTTGAGTCCATGGATTATACGCATCTCACCCTTCCACCTTTGCTAGCCTCTCTAATACCGCGCACCTTTCGCCGGTATCATACACCCACCATATACCTTCCTCAAAACAGCCACCATACCTACCTATTATGACATTTCCATAGCCATTCCGAGATATATTGCCATGCAACTTTCCACCGTTCCGTTTATGACACACTCCATCATTGTCATATTGCTTAGCATGATCATGTAGTTGACATCGTATTTGTGGCAAAGCCACCATTCATAATTATTTCATACATGTCACTCATGCATCATTGCATATCCCGGTACACCGCCGGAGGAATTCACATAGAGTCATATTTTGTTCTAAGTATCGAGTTGTAATTGTTGAGTTGTAAGAAAAATAAAAGTGTGATGATCATCATTATTAGAGCATTGTCCCAGTGAGGAAAGGATGATGGAGACTATGACTCCCCCACAAGTCAGGATGAGACTCCGAAAGAAAAATAAATAAAACAGGCCAAAGAAGCCCAAATAAAAAAAGAAAGAAAATAGGCCATAAAAAAGTGAAAAGGCCCAAATAAAAAATGAGAGAAAAAGAGAGAAGGGACAATGTTACTATCCTTTTACCAAACTTGTGCTTCAAAGTAGCACCGTGATCTTCATAGTAGAGAGTCTCTCATGTTATCACTTTCATATACTAGTGAGAATCTTTCATTATAGAACTTGGCTTGTATATTCCAATGATGGGCTTCCTCAAATTGCCCTAGGTCTTCATGAGCAAGCAAGTTGGATGCACACCCACCTAGTTTCTTTTTGAGCTTTCATATACTTATAGCTCTAGTGCATCCATTGCATGTCAATCCCTACTCACTCACATTGATATCTATTGATGGGCATCTCCATAGCCCGTTAATACGCCTAGTTGATGTGAGACTATCTTCTCCTTTTTGTCTTCTCCACAACCACCACTCCATTCCACCTATAGTGCTATATCCATGGCTCACGCTCATGTATTGCGTGAAGATTGAAAAAGCTTTGAGAATGTCAAAAGTATGAAACAATTGCTTGGCTTGTCATCGGGGTTGTGCATGATTTAAATATTTTGTGTGGTGAAGATAGAGCATAGCCAGACTATATGATTTTGTAGGGATAACTTTCTTTAGCCATGTTATTTTGAGAAGACATAATTGCTTTGTTAGTATGCTTGAAGTATTATTAATTTTATGTCAATATGAACTTTTGTCTTGAATCTTTTGGATCTGAATATTCATACCACAATTAAGAAGAATTACATTAAAATTATGCCAAGTAACACTCCGCATCAAAAATTCTATTTTTATCATTTACCTACTCGAGGACGAGCAGGAATTAAGCTTGGGGATGCTTGATACGTCTCCAACGTATCTATAATTTTTGATTGCTCCATGCTATATTATCTACTGTTTTGGACATTATTGGGCTTTATTATCCACTTTTATATTATTTTTGGGACTAACCTATTAACCGGAGGCCAAGCCCAGAATTGTTGTTTTTTGCCTGTTTTAGGGTTTTGAAGAAAAGGAATATCAAACGAAGTCCAAACGGAATGAAACCTTCGGGAATGTGATTTTCTCATCGAATACAACTCAGGAGACTTGGACCCTACGTCAAGACACGTAACAGGAGGCCACGAGGTAGGGGGCGCGCCTGCCCCCCAGGCACGCCCTCCACCCTCGTGGGCCCCCTGTTGCTCCACCGACGTACTTCTTCCTCCTATATATACCCACGTACCCCCAAACGATCAAATACGGAGCCAAAACTCTAATTCCACCGCCGTAACTTTCTGTATCCATGAGATCCCATCTTGGGGCCTGTGCCGGAGCTCCGCCGGAGGGGGCATCGATCACGGAGGGCTTCTACATCAACACCATAGCCTCTCCGATGAAGTGTGTGTAGTTTACCTCAGACCTACGGGTCCATAGTTAGTAGCCAGATGGCTTCTTCTCTCTTTTTGGGTCTCAATACAATGTTCTCCCCCTCTCTTGTGGAGATCTATTCGATGTAATCTTCTTTTTGCAGTGTGTTTGTTGAGAACGATGAATTGTGGGTTTATGATCAAGTCTATCTATGAATAATATTTGAATCTTCTCTGAATTCTTTTATGTATGATTGGTTATCTTTGCAAGTCTCTTCGAATTATCAGTTTGGTTTGGCCTACTAGATTGATCTTTCTTGCAATGGGAGAAGTCCTTAGCTTTGGGCTCAATCTTGCGGTGTCCTTTCCCGATGATAGTAAGGGAAGCAAGGCACATATTGTATTGTTGGCATCGAGGATAACAAGATGGGGTTTTCTTCATATTGCATGAGTCTATCCCTCTACATCATGTCATCTTGCTTAAGGCGTTACTCTGTTTTTAACTTAATACTCTAGATGCATGCTGGATAGCCGTCGATGAGTGGAGTAATAGTAGTAGATGCAGGTAGGAGTCGGTCTACTTGTCTCAGACGTGATTCCTATATACATGATCATACCTAGATATTCTCATAACTATGCTCAATTCTGTCAATTTCTCAACAGTAATTTGTTCACCCACCGTAGAATACTTATGCTCTTGAGAGAAGCCACTAGTGAAACCTATGGCCCCTGGGTCTCTTTCTCATCATATCAATCTCCATCACTCGAAAGGGCGTGTTCACGCCCAACAGAGAGAACGACGAGCTTAAACGTGCCCTGGGAAATCCTGAACACCCGGAAGAACACGAGGCAAGGGCGTTATTCCCTAGTATGAGGGCTTTTCAGAATGGAACGACGACTACAGGACCCGTGCAAGAAAGAAGAGGGAGGAGGAGAAGAAGAGGAAGCTGGAGGAGGAGCAGAGGAAGCAGGACACAGAACGCCTTCAAGGCCCAGAAGCAAGGCACACAGACTTGGCACTCGAATTCCAGCAGCAGCAGATCGACTCACTTAGCCAGGAAAGGGGGTCTCAGCAGCGGCAGCAGCAAGCGGATGATCGTCCAGCATTGGATAGCACCGTCCCATCCATGCCGAGAAGCAGCGTTGGTTCCGCCCCGGGCGACGCACTGCTGGACATACCCTCTGGACGACATCATAGAGAACACTAACTGTGAGCTACACTTCAAAATGAAGAACATATCCATGAAGGTGGCGGACGCCGTTGCTTTTACAATTACCCCTGAAGCAACCTTCCATTGCGCCCCGATTTCGGCGGGCTATGCTCGTGTCTTGGTTGATGAGGTGGTGGACCCATATTCGGGGCTACAACTTGACATTCCTGGAGGTGACGACGAGCACACACTGGGAGAGGCCATACATCGTATCATCCTATGGAGAAAGGATTGCATCATCTTTCAAAGTCCACCGACACCGCGTCCGCCGAGTCCTCCTCAAAGTCCGCCACCGTGTCAGCAGAATCCCGCTCCTCCAAGTCCACGAACGCCTGGGCAGACTCCTCCTCGAAGTCCGCCACCATGTCTGCAGACTCCCGCTACTCCAAGTTCATGAACGCTTGAGCCGACTCCTCCTCGAAGTCTGCCACCGTGTCAGCAGACTCCCGCTCCTCCAAGTCCACCAATGCGTGAGTAGACTCCTGCTCCAACTCAGCCACGTCAGCCGTCTCCGCCGCCTCAGCAACCGCAGAAGAGACACGCTTCAGCTATGGTGCGTAGCGGTACGAGTCGACGTAGTACAGGAAGTACAGGCGAAGGCAAACGATATAAATATGGTCCAAGCAGCCTCGCTCCTCTTCCTTAGAGGCCTTACGACATGACCGAGGAGCAAAACAAAGCCATAGTGAAGGCCCAAGTGGACGCCCATTTTGGACCGAAACTGGCACCGCCGCCAAGGGAGAAAGTGCTTGAGGAAAAGATTGACCACTTCATTCGTATGGCTAGAGCACCAGCTCCCAAGCCTGTTGACTCTGACTATTGGCGCCAACTCAGGAAGGCACATCGAGCACGACTACAGAGGGAAGCGAGATCGAGATCGAGCCAACAAGCAGCTGCCAAAAAATGCGGGAAAACTGTTCCCCAGCTGGGAGAACAGGCGGCGCAATCAATCCCCCCGCTTGTTGTGCCAACAACACATGAGAGTACGCGCACCGTATATTATTGTGGGAAAACGGTTCCCCAGCTGAACAATCTGGTAATAACCGAGGAGCATATAAGGCAGGCTAAAATTCTCGGTATCACTGTTGGACAACTCCTCGACATCGATCCCATGTCTCCTCTTAGAGAGGAGGAAATAAAACGGCAATATGTCCGCGGCCAACCTTTGGTCAAGCCCGAGGAGGTCAAGAACCTCCCAACGAGAATGTATGAATTGCATCAGTGGTACATGAACATTACCAAGATTTCCAATCGAGAGTCCCTCATGGTGAATGTCAAGGAGGAGCATTACTACCATGAGAAAGCTCTGTCCGTTGAGTATTCAGAACTATTTCAATTATACAATCAAGACGCACTCGACAAATCTCTCGTCAGTTGCTATTGTCTGTAAGTGATTTCTTTTTGTAATTTAAGTCTCAAGCTAGCTGTAGTGATCATTTTGATCAATCATTACCTGTAATTATCCTCACTATATTCTTTTCTGTGGTATTATGCAGGATGAAGATGTATGAAATGAAAAAATCTGGACGCTATGGCATTGGGTTCATTAACCCTAATACCGTTAATGAGTACACATGGAATATTCCAAGTTGTCGAGCAAGTTTAGAAGAAAGCATGCTAGAGTTCTTCAAGCGCCTCAATAGCAATGAAGATATACTACTTCCTTACAACTTCCTGTGAGTCACACTGTCTTGTACTAGAAATTCTGTTTTTGCTTACTAGCTAGCTAAATGTTAATAATTAAGTGTATAGAGTTTAGGCTAGTTGATTAGTGTTGTGCACATGCCCGCTTAATTAAGACATGCAAACGTGTGCGCATGCAGTTTCCACTGGATCTTGTTAATCATTAAAGTTGATAAAGGAATAGTTGAAGTACTGGACTCACTACTTAAGGCAGAAAGTGACTTCGCCATCGTGAAGGGGATAGTCGGCAGGTAATTTCAATCATTATTAACTATATCTCGGCCTATTTAATTAGTTTGTCATTTCCTGATATCAACTATTTAATAACCCCTTTATTCATTTTCTTTGCTGGTGGGCAGGGCTTGGGCAGAGTTCATCAAGGTGACTCCAGGCAAATGGCGACAAAATCTGTATTGGTATCGACCCAAGGTAAGTAATTCAGTATTACTAGCTAGCTTACCATCTCTTTAATTCTTGTTTCAATACCATTAATTAATTATCATGGTTGATTAATTCTTATCTGATTAAATTCCATTCTTGTAAAGGCCCTGAGGCAGGCTCCGGGGAATACTCTGTGTGCATACTACGTTTGCGAGAACATTCGCATGATGGCGTCCGAAAGGAGCAAATCTCAAAGACAGGAATGGGTACGTTTGCCAGAACACTATTCACAATATTTACATCATTATCGATATCTAGTCACACAACTAATACACATGCATATTGATCTCCTTCTTAACAGTTCAAAGAGGTGCGGGAGAAGCTCCTAACAACGGAGCGCATACTAGCACTTTAAGAGGGAATAGCAGGATTTTTGCTCGACCAGGTCATAGATCCGAAAGGAGAATACTATTACCCGCTACCACCCCATGAACCACTTATTTTCGTGCTCCGAAAGCACCAAGGCAACATGTAGGAGAAATTGTATATATATATATATGTATACATGTGTATGTGTGAATAATTAATGGTGGTTGTGAGACATTCAGTGATATATATATATATATGTGATCGGTTCTATGAGAAAATCTATTTATATATATGCATAACGTGTACAATACGTAGTATCGTAAAATACCAACAAACAAAAAAGAATTAAATGGAAAACACAAAATTAATGAAAAAATAAAAAATAAAACCAAAACATTTAGTGCCGGTTGGTGTTACCAACCAGTACTAATGTCCTACACACACCCGGGCCTGGCTCGTGCCACGTGGTGGCACTTTAGTGCCAGTTCGTGGTGAACCGGTACTAAAGGGGGGGGGGGCTTTAGTCCCCACTCTTTAGTGCCGGTTGTGGAACCGGCACTAAAGGCCCTTACAAACCGGCGCTAAAGCCCAGTTCTGCACTAGTGGCAGTATGCTTTCAATTTGCTTCCCTGGCTTTGTGCATATCCACCAAATGCAAGTGCTTTATGTTCCTCATTGGATTTGTATGTGTCCTTTTTCACCCATCTCGTCCTCTGCCTAGTTCAGGAAGTGGTGAGGCTCGCTTGGATCCAGCACGTGGCGTTTCCACTCTACTGGCTAGCCAATAACTCAGTACGTAATTCATTCTGCCCCTTCTTCCACTATATATGCTCTTGTCTTGTGCTAGTAGCTCTCTTTGGTTCACATCCTACTGCTAGAAATCAGTAGTAGATTTGTCAAGGACAGAAATCCAGTAGCAGTGGTGAGGCTACACACATCTTTGTGGTGTCAACTGACATCGCAGAATTTTGCAAAATAGCCTTAGCTTGGTACATGTAGGTAAAAAATACTTTTCTGAAGAAATACACCAGATTGACATCACAAGCTTCCAACTTTAGCACTGATACAATCAGTACTAATTCACCTGGGAAGTAAAATGAAATGACCAGTTCGATTCGTTATTTTGATTTGTTGATAAAATAAAATAAAATGTGTTAAGAGGCCCATTCTTTTAGGAAATCCATTCTCTCTTGTAGCAAGTTCATGAGTTGTACACAATCTCTAAAATCATACCAATTATCATATTGTCACATCCCTAGCTAGTCACTACTTGTGCTTGCATCAATCATCTTGCATCATGTTTAAATTTATGAAAGTTGAATTGGGGAAAGTGGAAAGCCTCAGAAATCATTTCTAAAAATGATCAACATAAAAAATTGTTTCAAATAAACCCAAGAAAATGTTCCTGTTCATTTCTGAAAATATTGGCAAGAGGTAAAATTCAAACCAATATTTTTGGAATCAGAGAAATATTTATTTGGGTCTTTGAATTAAGTTAATACTTATTTGAATTGGAGATATAAATTTCTATAAATACTTTTATAACTCCAATAATTCTGAAAACTTGTGAGTGGCTCTGAATATGTTGTACCAGGCCACATGATAATTTTCAGAAGCTACAAAAATGATTTGGTTTAGAAACTAAATCAAAACAGAGGAATAAAAATAGAAAACAGTAAGAGAAAGAAAAAGACAGAGGGAGCTGACCTGGCCTCACTAGTGCAGCCCACCAGAGAGGCCGGCCCACCACTGTAGCAGCCCAGCTGGGCGCAGTCAGCCCAGCCCACCACCGCAGCCGCCACCGTCTTCAACCTCCTGCCAGTAGGCAGGAGGGCGTGTGCCCGACGCGCGCGCCCACGCGCCTGGCCACCTCATGCTTCCCGTCGCTGCCCCGACGCCCAAGACGTCGCCACGCACCCCCCTGGACCTCTCTCACTCTCACCCGCAGGTCCCCCCTCCTCTGGCTCTCTCCCTTGCACCACCCAAACGCGCCCGCCGCCGCCAACATGCACCACCACGGCCACCGCCTCCCCCTCGCCTCTCCGACATGCCCAGGAGCTCCGTCACCGATGCCTACGCCTCTGTTGACTTACGCGACGCCAAACGCCGCCGAACACTATCTTCGCCTTCGTCTTCAACCTCGGGCACACGAGCCCGTCTCCGGTCGGTTCGGCGCCGCCAGGACCTCCCCGAGCTCGCTGACCCCCTCTTCGGCATCGCTGTGAGCTCCTACGCCCCTCGCCCCTCTCCCCATCGATGCGTTCTTCCTCTAGCCATGTTTTCCACCTCGGCCGAAGCTCGTTGCCGCTGTCCATAGCGCCGCCGCGGCCACAGCTGCTGCCACCCGTGTCCGAGCTCATCAGTGCGCTCAGCGCACCCCTAGGAGCACGATGCACTCACCAGCTCCTCCCTTGGTGCTCCGTAGCCCCATTTCCATCGATGTCCGAACTCTGGACGCCGCAAAGCTCGACGTCGCCGTCGTTTCGGACCATCCTAGCTGCTGCTTCTTACACCGTTAGATGCGCGAGATCTCCAGCTACGCATAGAGCTCCTCTGCCGCTCTTTTGGTTGCCGGAACAACGTTTCTGAAGCCCTCCGCCGCATCTGGCCTCGCCGGCGTCGAGTCGCCGGTGGGTTTGACCCCGTTGGCCCGGGTTGACCCCGGTTTGACCTTCCCCATGTGTCATTTATGCATGGGGCACCACCCTGACACTTTTAGTTAGTACTAGTTTAACACTAATTAACCTAGGTTAGTTAGCTAGTTAGTCGCTAACTAGTGGCCCCGGCCCCACAAACAGTTTACTCCCTCCTTCCATCTATATAGGGCCTAATGCGTTTTTTAAGACCGCCTTTGACTATTGACAAGATTAATAGTACATCACATGCACAATGTGAAAATTATATCATTGAAAGCTCCTTTCACACACCAATTTAACAGTGTGCTTGTGTAAGTTGCATGTCATATATTATTGCTTTAATATTTGGTCAAAGTTAGCATCGAAAAACGCATTAGGCCCTATATAGATGGAAGGAGGGAGTAGTTAAGATTTAACTTAAGGCTAATTAACTTGGTTAATTAGTTGTGCCACTGACCAGTGGGACCCATTGGTCAGCTTTGACATGGACGATGCCTTTGACCTGCTGACGTCACCCCGACGTCATGCTGACGCGGTATATGTTTCTGGGATTTCAAATAAATCAAAAATGATTTATTTATTTTCAGAAAATACCCAAAACTTCTAAAAATCATAGAAATTCAACAGTAACTCCAAATGAAATAATTTATATATGAAAAGTTATCAAAAAATGCAATCTATCCATCTGTACCATTTTCATGCATGTTTGAACAATGTTTGTCCTCTGTTTTGGACAAAACAAACAAAGGGCATTAAGTAATCATATATGGAGTTGGAATTTGAATCATGTATTCAAACCAACTTCATTTAAATCATAGCTAGATGCATTAGCTCAAATCACAGCATATTGCCATGTCATGATCATGCATCATATTGTGGCATTGCATTGATTGTGTTCTTTCTCAGCTGCCGGTGATTGTCCCCTCTTGATAGACGTGTTTCCGACGATGAGTTCGATGACACCGATGAAGAACTATACTATCTTCAGAAGTGCCAGGCAAACAAAACCCCCCTGTTCATTCCGATACAATCCCACTCTCTCGCTCCTGCTCTCTTTTACTGCATTAGGACAACAATGATTCAACTGTTACATGTTACGGTAGTTGAACCCCTTTCCTCTGCATGACCTATTATTGCCACAGTAAATAGATGAAACCCACTAGCATGAGTAGGAGTTGTTTGAGCCCTGATGTGCCTACTCATTCATGCTTGTTTGTCATGCCTGCTACTGCTTAGAGTTGAGTTAGGTCTGATTCATCGGGAATCAATTGGAATGGTGATGAACATATCCTACTGTGTGTGAGCTAAGTGTGTGAACACGATTTGGTAAAGGTAGCGGTGAGAGTCCATGTAGGAGTACATGGTGGGTTGTCTCATTGAAACCGTCCTCAGGAACTGAGTTCTGTGTTTGTGATTCATGAACAGCTACTACCACGCATTGGCCCAGAAACCAATGGACCCTCTCGACTTATTAACTGCCTTGCCCTCTGTCCAGGAGTTGCAACTAGTTTCTGGTGTTGTAGGATATGTGTTGGAGGTCGTGCATAGCGCTGACCCTTCGGGTGGGCTATGATGCGGTAGATACACTGTGGCACGGTGTACCGGGCGCCCGTTTGGTGTCTCGGGAACCCTGCACACATCGTTTGGGGCTGTGAGCGAAACTCCGGCCGGATCTCCTGGCGGATGGAACCCGAATAGGCGATAAACCTGGACTAGATACTTGTGTGGTTAGTCAGGTCGTGGCCGACTCCCTCGCCAAGCTTCCGCTTGAAGGTTGTCGAGATACATGACGTGTACATGGTGGTAACTGGCGAGAGCGTGTGTGAAGAAGTACACCCCTGCAGGGTTATAAATGGTCTATTCGAATAGCCGTGTCCGCGGTAAAGGACTTCTGGGTTGCCTATAACAGTTCATAGACAAGTGAAAGTGGATACTCTAGAACTCGCAAGATAAGTGTGAGTGCTATGGATGGCCTTCTCGTAGGGAGGCGGGAGCGGATCCATAGTGGTGTATTGAATGGTGAATATGTGGACTCGTGTGCGCCACCTCAAAAGAGTTGCTTGCAATTGTAGTTCAGGTTAGCCACTGAGTCAAAGCTGGCTTGCTGCAGTTAAACTCCACCACCCCCCTTGTTGATACCGATGCGTATGTAGTTAGTTCTGATGTAAGTCTTGCTGAGTACATTTGTACTCACGTTTGCTTAATTTATGTTTTGCAGAGAGACGTCAGTCTCACTAGTAGTTCCGTGTGGACTTCGACGTTTAGCTTGCTACCTCAGCTACGATCTTGTGCCCTCGGCAGGGTCTTGTAGATAGTCAGGCTTCTCAGCCTTCTTCATTTGTAGTTGTCTGTACTCAGACAGGTTAAGCTTCTGCATGTGCTTGTTGCTTGTATGCTCTGTATGTTGGGTCGTGAGACCCATGCTTGTAATACTTGGCTCCTCGGAGCCTAATGAATAAATACTCTGAGTCGTAGAGTCTTGTTGTGATGCCATGTTGTATTTGCACACATCGAGCATATTGTGTGTATGATTGAAATGCTTGGTATGTGTGGGATCTGACAACCTAGTTGTTTATCCTTGGTAGCCTCTCTTATGGGGAAATGTAGTCTTGTGCTTCCATGAGCCATAGTAGTCCGCTACAGCCCGGTTCACCGGAGTCCTGCTAGCCCAGCACTACTGCTTAGGACCCTTGACTGGCCGGCATGTTTTTCACTTCGTTCATGTGTCTGTCCCTTTTGGGAAATGTCACGCGGTGACATCCGGAATCCTGCCTAGCCTGCTACAGCCCGGGTTCCCGGAGTCCTGTTAGCCCGGTGCTACAGCCCGGATTCGCACGCTGCTGACCGACATGCTCGATGTTGATTCATGTATGCCTGTCCCCATAAGTTAGTGCCACTTTGGGTTCACGACTAGTCATGTCGGCTCGGGTTCTCTGTCATATGGATGCTAGCGACACTGTCATATACGTGAGCCAAAAGGTGCAAACGGTCCTGGGCCATGGTAAGGCGACACCCGTGGGTATACCGTGCGTGAGGCCACAAAGTGATATGAGGTGTTACAGGCTAGGTCGGTGTGACTTAGAATCGGGGTCCTGAAACATATTTGTGAACATATACTATACAAGTCTTGCATTTTTTTAACCCCAAAAACACATATATAAGTGTTTTGGGAATTAAACTATAAATTGTAGGTACATATTTTCCTATTAACATATATGTTTTAGGTAAAGGACAACATGAAGTTGGCAAACCAATGAAATGGGGGAGAGAGAGAGGGCCATGCATGTAGCATTAACTAGTTGAATACTCTTATATTTGGATAATGGGACAGCTTTATTCGCAGAGATGCCAGTATTCTGATTTGAGCTTCTATGCTTGTCTTGATCAATCCCCAATCAAATTAACCAACTCAAGGCCATCTTACATTTGAACCTATTTTGTTGTATGATGTTTTTGGCATAGTTTCACATTAGTAAGGCATGGATCACTTTCACGACATTAAATCTCTTCAAACAAACATACTACACAAAGAATAAATATTTTCAGCTCACCGAAATTAGAACAAGTAACCAACAAACTGGGCCAAAATTAACTGCCTCCTCGGATTGATCAACATACTGTGAACATCAGCAAGTTCAAAAAAGTTCCCCCCAAAAAATAAAGGGTCCAGAATTGTCATTCAATGGAAATTTTATGATGACATGGACATATCAGTACTCATGAATCAAATTACTAGCTTCATCAAGTGTCAGCAATGACCAAACTAGCATGCCACATTCATACTATACCAGAGGCCATCATCTTCTTAGGCAAGAGCACTGAAACAAAGTTTGCCAACTTGCTGAGCCAAGAAAAATCTTTGTGTTGCAGTAAGGATTTATAGGATTAAGCAAAGCCTATTAAGCAAAAGACAACAGCACCATAGATCACACATCCCTCAAGGAAGAACCACTTTCAACTATCCATGAAGAACCACTTTCCTGCTTGTCTGCAAAGTGGTTGTTGGAGTCCAGAACACTTAAATAGTTAGTCAAATGAATTGCTTGCTTGCTACTGTCGTAATTCAAAAATTATTGGAGTTTATATCATATATATTGCTGGCATGTATTTCATATGTTCTGTAGCATTAAGGCTACATAACATGCCATTTTTGTGCCTTGTATTAATTGCGTTCCCTACATGTTTGCAGGTTTAAGTGAAAAAAGAGGAAGAAAGGAGAATTAGGGTAGGGTGATGTCTACTACAAAACCTTCTTCTTGTAGATGTTGTTGGGCCTCCAAGTGCAGAGGTTTGTAGGACAGTAGCAAATTTCCCTCAAGTGGATGACCTAAGGTTTATCAATCCGTAGGAGGCGTAGGGTGAAGATGGTCTCTCTCAAGAAACCCTGCAACCAAATAACAAAGAGTCTCTTGTGTCCCCAACACACCCAATACAATGGTAAATTGTATAGGTGCACTAGTTCGGCAAAGAGATGGTGATACAAGTGGTATATGGATGGTAGATAAAGGTATTTGTAATCTGAAATTATAAAAACAGCAAGGTAACTAATGATAAAAGTGAGCGTAAACGGTATTGCAATGATAGTAAACAAGGCCTAGGGTTCATACTTTCACTAGTGCAAGTCCTCTCAACAATAATAACATAATTGGATCACATAACTATCCCTCAACATGCAACAAAGAGTCACTCCAAAGTCACTAATAGCGGAGAACAAACGAAGAGATTATGGTAGGGTACGAAACCACCTCAAAGTTACTCGTTCCAATCAATCCATTGGGCTATTCCTATAGGTGTCACAAACAGCACTAGAGTTCGTACTAGAATAACACCTTAAGACACAAATCAACCAAAACCCTAATGTCACCTAGATACTCCAATGTCACCTCAAGTATCCGTGGGTATGATTATATGATATGCATCACACAATCTCAGATTCATCTATTCAACCAACACATAGAACCTCAAAGAGTGCCCCAAAGTTTCTACCAGAGAATCACGACGAAAACGTGTGCCAACCCCTATGCATAGGTTCATGGGCGGAACCCGCAATTTGATCACCAAAACATACATCAAGTGAATCACGTGATATCCCATTGTCACCACAGATACGCATGGCAAGACATACATCAAGTGTTCTCAAATCTTTAAAGACTCAATCCGATAAGATAACTTCAAAGGGGAAAACTCGATCCATTACAAGAGAGTAGACGGGGGAAGAAACATCATAGGATCCAAATATAATAGCAAAGCTCGCGATACATCAAGATTGTATCACCTCAAGAACACGAGAGAGAGAGAGATCAAACACATAGCTACTGGTACATACCCTCAGCCCCGAGGGAGAACTACTCCCTCCTTGTCATGGAGAGTGTCGGTGTCAAAACCGGCGGATCTCGGGTACGGGGTCCCGAACTGTGCGTCTAAGGCGGATGGTAACAGGAGGCAGGGGACACGATGTTTTACCTAGGTTCGGGCCCTCTTGATGGAGGTAAAACCCTACGTGCTGCATGATTTATTCTTGATGATATGAGTATTACAAGAGTTGATCTACCACGAGATCGGAGAGGCAAAATCCTAGAAGCTAGCATATGGTATGATTGTATGTTGTCCTACGGACTAAAACCCTCCGGTTTATATAGACACCGGAGGGCGCTAGGGTTACACAAGGTCGGTTACAAAGGAGGAGATATCCATATCCGTACTGCCTAGCTTGCCTTCCATGCCAAGTAGAGTCCTATCCGGACACGGGACGAAGTCTTCAATCTTGTATCTTCATAGTCCAACAGTCCGGCCAAAGGATATAGTCCGGCTGTCCGAAGACCCCCTAATCCAGGGCTCCCTCAGTAGCCCCTGAACCAGGCTTCAATGACGATGAGTCCGGCGCGCAGTGTTGTCTTCGGCATTGCAAGGCGGGTTCCTCCTCCGGATACACCACAGAAGAGTTTCAATAAAAGGATAGTGTCCGACCCTGCAAAATAAGTTCCACATACCACCGTAGAGAGAATAATATTTCCACGAATCTAATCTGCTGACACACTTTTGCAACATGACATCATGCCATGGCTCGGTGATTATTCAAACCATTTTTCTTTAACTAGCCCCGCACATAACGCGAGGCAGTTTCTTGACACGTCTTGTCAAAGCAGAGATCGTGTCTCCCTTATTATGGGATTCTCATCAATACGGGCATGGGTAACCCAACCGTGCCATCAATTATGGCGCTTGGGGGATAAACAAGTTTTACCAGGCTAGTGGGGGCGCATAGTTTCGACCGCCGTTATAAGGGGATACGGTTTATCCTTTTTCTACCCACGCCTTCTTCCTCCTTGCTCATCCATTCTTGCGCACTCGAGCTCCAACGCCCAAGTCCACATCCTTCTCCTCAACCTTCTCCAAACATGTCCAGAGCGGGAGGCAAGTGGATGGCTTCCTCCGTCACGGAGGGACACATCAAAAAGCTGCACGGAGCCGGATACTTAGCCGCGAATATCGCGCATCGGCTGCCCGCTGCGGGGCAGATCGTTCCTACCCCGGAACCTCATGAGAGGGTAGTCTTCCTCCACCACTTCCTTCACGGACTAGGGTTTCCCCTCCATCCATTCGTCTGCGGTCTTATGTTCTACTACGGGCTGGACTTTCATGATCTGGCCCCGAACTTCATCCTCAACATTTTGGCGTTCATCGTCGTGTGTGAGGCTTTCCTCCGCATCCGGCCCCACTTCGGCCTGTGGCTGAAGACCTTCAATATCAAGCCGAAGGTGGTGGGAGGCCAACAAGCGGAATGCTGCGGAGCCATGGTGGGCAAGATGCCCAATGTTATATGGCTTGAAGGCTCCTTCGTGGAGACCATAAAGGGGTGGCAATCGGCGTGGTTCTACATCACCGAGACGCGCGACACCAACTGGGTGGTGGCCCCCGAGTTTCGATCCGGAATCCCCACGCGGCTCACCTCTTGGAAAGAGAAGGGCCTATCCTGGGGTTCATCGGTGGAGCTGGACGGACTCCAGAAATGTATCCGGAATATGGCAAGTAAGAAGCTCAAGCTTGTCAACATAGTCCAGGTCATGCTCTTCCGTCGGATCCTCCCGTGTTAACAACGGGATTTCAACTTGTGGGAGTTCGACCCGGCCCAGCACCAGACCCTGAGGGAGCTCTTCGACACGACGCACAAGGACGTCTGGAGGGTGCTGGTTAAGGGCACCGAGGACCCTCCCTCTCTCACCGAGGACCGCGGGCTAAGCGCGAAGCGCCCTGCGAATCCGGTAAGTTTTGTAACATCTGGTAGGATTTTTACTTCCCATAGCATAACCACGTGCGGGGTCTGAGCTCCCATGCCTTTGACAGGACTGGGTGCGGGCATCGGAGAAGATCAACTGTCCGGCCCCTCTGCCCGAAGACACTGTGGACGCTCTCCTGACGGAGATGCTGACTCCGGCTCCTTACAAGGTGCTGGAGAAGACCAAGAAGAAGGCCAAGGGAACCCGAAAGAGTTCCCGGCGCTAGGTGGTATCGGACTCATCGTCCAATGACTCTGCGACGCACTCCTCCCACGAAGACGAGGAGGAAGATGAAGATGCTCCCCCTCTAGCCGGGGGAGACAAGAAGAGGAAGGCCGCCCCAATCGGCAGGGGGCAAAGGTTCCAAGAAGGGAAGGACTCTCCTTCCAGACTGCTCCACCACCGCCGCCGAAGACGAAGATGAGTGGCTGCTCAGGGCCAAGCCGCTGGCGAAGTCGTAAGTATTCGGATACCAGAGTTACTCATAGCATACCTTTGTCACACTGCTTCTCCTAACGCCGAATATGATTATGCAGACCGCCCCAAGCCCGTATCGACGTATCTTCGTCGGACGGCTCCTTGGACTCGTCGGATATGGATAGCGATCCACTTCCGACCGCCACCTCCCCTTGCCCTACGGACAATGTTGAGGTATTGTCTCAAGAGGCACCGGGTCGAGGGGAAACAGTCCTGGAGGCGCCTCAAGGCGACCTTCCGGACTCCGGGAGCAGAGGGAGTAAGGCTCCCGAGGGCTTTGAGTTCGGCCTTCAACCGAACACTGCGCCGGAACCTCCAGTGGTTCTGGACTCGGGCAGGTGGCCTGCTTCCAAAAGGGGCAAGACGCCCGTGCCGGTGACCTCTGTCCATCTAGAGGCACTAGACAATCTGCTGGGAGCGCTTCGCAGCGCTTCCATCGACGAAGAGCACCGCACTATTATGAGTGCGGTGATCCAGAAGGTTCAGTCCACCAAGAGCGGACTAACTGAAGCCTGTGCCAGCCTTCTAACAGGCTTTGAGGTAAGTATTTGAAATATAGGAAAAATGTTACTGCATAGATAGTAGCCCCTGATGCTCTGTTTGGAGTTCACAAAGAAAAGCCAAATAGAGGATCAAATAATATCTGCAGGAGTCTAATACTAGTATGTCTGTGTGCACATACAGGCTTCGCTGCTGACCTCTGCCACACTGACTGCGGAGGTCGCCGCACTGAAGCAGGACCTCGAGGAGTCCGAGAAAGAGCTCAGCCTTGCTAAGAGGCAGCTCCAGGAGAACAAAGGTAAGTAATACCTAGTCTATAGATATGTATATATACAAAAAGGGTGCGATTGCAAAATGACAGGATCATCTTTAATTTGCCAGGGGCCACGACCGAAGTGGCAACCCTAAAGCAAGCGCTATCCGAGGACGAAAACAAAGCGGCCCAGAAGCGCCCCGAGCGGGAAAAATAAGAGGCACGGGTGGGCGAGGTGCAGCAAGAGCTGAACGCTCTCGTGACGAAGCACGAGGCCTTGGAGCTTGACTTGAAGACGCGAGAGTCCGAGCTTGCCGCGGCCCTTGAGAGTGCAAAGAGTGCCATGGCTGAAGCCCAAAAGGCCCTCCAGGAGATCGATGCGATGAAGAAGATAGCGGCGGGTAAGGCATTCAATATGCAAAGCAAACATGTGAAAGTAAATTACTTGTTACTTACCCGAGTCCGGAGCTCTCCAAGAGCATTCGCAGATTTGCCCCGCAGCGTGTCGGATGCCGCATAGTTTTACCAGGCCAAGGAGGGAAGCTCAATGGAGAAGCTGTTCTGGTCTCAGTATACTGGACCGAACACCCGATGCCTCTGAGCGACCAGCTGAAGCAACTGGTCGAGCTACACAAGGTGGCCGAACAGGCCATGAAGGGCTTTATAGTCCGGATGTGGCCTGGCGACGCCCTTCCCGACAGCTACTTCGGCCTGGTGAGGCGGCTTGTGGGTGCCTGCCTACGGCTGGAAGTCATCAAGCGGTCCGTCTGCATCGAAGGTGCACGCCGGGCTTTCGCCCGTGCGAAGGTGCACTAGGCCAAGATGGACGCCATGAAGCTGGTGAAGGAAGGGCCACCGCAGGGCAAGGATCATCGCTACCCCGAGATGTACTATGAGGGTGTCCTGAAGGGTGCCCGTCTTGTAGCGAACGAGTGTGCGAAAGATGTAATATTTGAATAAACTTGCTCGTGTAATCCTGTATTATGAAAACTTGTTCATATGCGCTATGCAACACTTGTTTGAATTTAAAATATTACCTTATGTTCGGCTGTTTATCAAATCTGAGAGATGGCTAGTCGTTGGCTTCTGCCCCCACGCCACGAGTGTTGGGGTGTCCGGGATAAACCTGAGCAGTCTTGTTCCCATTTTTGGGTCCTTCGAGGGAGGTGCTCAGCACAACGAACAAGGCAATCAGACTATAATGCGTTATCACTCTCACTTAGCCATAGAATTCTATAATTTTAAATTTCGGCGAAGCCCCTAGTATTCGGAAGGCCGAATTCGGGGCGCTATACACGCCTTAAGCCGGACAGGGCCAACTCCTCGCTCTAAGCGGCATAAGTCTTTAGGGACTTGAAACCTCTCGAACAACGACCAGTCTCTCGCCTTATCATGACAGTCAGTTTTAGTTTTCTCTACTAAGGTGCTTAGCCCAGCAGAATCAGGGCACAATCGCAGTAGTTCTCCTAGTGCTACCTTAGCCGATATAGCGGAACGTAAGGTACCAAAACATGGGAGCCGGGAAAACCCAACTATTGACCCAAGACATGATTCGGAGCTGATGCATATAATGATATAAGTTCGGGGTTCCGCACTGTCGAAAGTGTTCGGACTTTTCACGCCGTATTATGGGGTATGCTTAAGCCCCTAGCGTATTGGCCGTACCAGAGTGTACGGGTGCTAGATGTCATGAATGAACATATATATATATGTAAAAAAAGAAGAATGCAATAATAGTCTTAATGCTATGCATTGTTTATTCAAAAAAGTGTGTTAAAGCAGAATGATACAAGTAGTGCGATAAGCAAAAAGTAGGACTATTTGACATGTCCCCTCCAAGGGCAAGCTGAGGAATAGTATTAAAGCAAGTATTTCACTCGTCATCGTAATCCACCTGGGAGTTCCATGGTGTGACGTAGCTTTCTGCCTCCTTGGTTTCTGCATCATGTGTTCGGCAATCATGCTACCGGACAAGGTTTCCAGAGATTAAAGCCCTGAAAGAGAAAAATAACAAAGCGGGAAGCCCCTAGTGCGGTTTAAGCCGCGTCTTGGAGCATGCCGTAGTCGTGCCGTAGTCGTGCCCCCCTCCCCACCTGTGCCCATGGTATTTTTAATGCGTAATTATGTACGTGTGGCATGGATTTCGCTGTTTGGCTGGGACCGGGGTAGGGGCCGCATTGTTATGTGAGCTCGGAACGTGCCAGGCGGTCCTGTTGCCGATTACTCCGGGCGCGCTTGAAGGTGTCCGGGTCCTTAATCGCCGAACAAGTGGATTGCCTTAAGAGGCTGCTATGCGCTTCTGCTGCGAGGGCCATAGTGTGCTCCTTCGTGCGGAGAGAGCGCTCTGTGTTTTCGTTGACTATGATGACCCCCCGAGGTCCTGACATCTTGAGCTTGAGATATGCATAATGCGGTACCGCATTGAATCTCACAAATGCGGTTCGCCCGAGCAGTGCATGGTAGCCACTGCGGAACAGGACTATATCGAAGATTAACTCTTCGCTTCGGAAGTTATCCGGGTATCCGAAGACCACTTCCAGTGTGACTGAGCCTGTGCAATGGGCCTCTACACCTGGTATGACGCCTTTAAAGGTTGTTTTTGTGGGTTTGATCCTTGAGGGGTCTATACCCATTTTGTGTACTGTGTCCTGATAAAGCAGGTTCAGGCTATTGCCGCCATCCATAAGGACTCAAGTGAGGTGAAATTCGTCAATGATTGGGTCTAGGACCAGTGTGGCGAATCCGCCATGATGGATACTAGTGGGGTGGTCCCTGCGATCGAAGGTGATCGGATAGGAGGACCATGGGTTGAACTTTGGGGCGACTGGCTCCAACGCATATTCGTCCCTGAGCGCACGCTTCCGCTCCCTCTTGGGGATGTGGGTTGCGTATATCATGTTCACCGTCCACACTTGTGGGGGGGGACCTCTTTTGTCCTTCGGTGTTCGGCTGCCGGGGCTCCTCCTCGTCATCGCTATGTGACCCCTTATCTTTGTTTTTGGCATTTAACTTGCCGGCCTGCTTGAACACCCAACAATCCCTGTTGGTGTGGTTGGCTGGCTTGTCGGGTGTGCCGTGTATTTAACACGAGAGATCGAGTATACGGTCCAAACTGGACAGGCCCTGAGTGCTTCTTTTGAATGGCTTTTTCCGGTGACCGGGTTTAGAGCCTTTAAATCCGGCATTGACTGTCGTATCCTCGGTATTGTCGCTGTTAATGCGGCGCTTATGTTTGTTGCGACGTGACCTGCCGTTGCCGTCCTTGGTATCTGAAGTACCATGGTTCTTTGATATGTTATTGCTACGAGCCAACCAGCTGTCCTCTCCCACACAAAAGCGGGTCATGAGTGTCGTGAGGGCTGCCATAGATTTCGGCTTTTCCTAGCCAAGGTGCCGGGCGAGCCATTCGTCGCGGATGTTGTGCTTAAAAGCTGCTAGGGCCTCTGCATCCGGACAGTCGACGATTTGATTTTTCTTTGTTAGGAACCGTGTCCAGAATTGCCTGGCCGATTCCTTTGGCTGCTGAATTATGTGGCTCAAGTCATCGAGATCTGGTGGTCGCACATAAGTGCCCTGAAAGTTGTCGAGGAATGCGGCTTCCAGATCTTCCCAACAGCCAATGGACTCTGCTGGCAAGCTGTTGAGCCAATGCCGAGCTGGTCCTTTGAGTTTGAGTGGGAGGTATTTGATGGCGTGTAGGTCATCACCGCGGGCCATGTGGATGTGCAGGAGGAAATCCTCGATCCATACCGCAGGATCTGTTGTGCCGTCGTATGATTCTATATTTACGGGTTTGAAACCCTCTGGGATTTGATGATCCATTACTTCGTCTGTGAAGCATAAGGGATGTGTGGCGCCTCTGTACTGGGCTATATCGCGACGCAGCTCGAATGAGTCTTGCCCACTGTGTTCGGCCCGGCCAGACTTACTTTTACTGTATCCGGCATGACGATTATCGTCTCGCATAGTGGCGTGCCCTCGTGATCCGTAGATCGATCTTGCAAGTTTTGCTTTGTCCTCCAATACGTCTCGCAGGTCAGGTGTATTTCCCCATGCCTTTTTATTTGAATGGCGTCGGGGTGCGGGCTGAGCTTTTGGCTGGAATGCCTCTCTGTCGCAGCCACGAGGTGGCCGATCAGCCGCGTCATACGCCAGGGATGTAGGTTTCAGTGCTTCCTCCACCAGTCGGGGTAGCAACCTGCACTTTGGGTAACTCTTGGAGGGGCGTTCGAGTTTATATTCCTCGGCCGCCAGGACTTCAGTCCATCTGTCAGCTAGCAAATCTTGATCAGCTTGAAGCTGTTGCTGCTTTTTCTTAAGGCTATTTGCCATGGCTATAAGCCGATGCTTGAAGCGCTCTTGTTCGACGGGATCCTCTGGCACGACAAATTCGTCATCGTCGAGGCTTGCCTCATCTTCGGAGGAAGGCATGTAATTATCATCCTCCGCCTCTCCATCTGCCGCTCTCTCAGGAGGGCCGGCTTCTCCATCCTCCTGCTCTAGATCTTGCTAGAGGGGATCGTTGTTGTCTTCTGCGATGTCTGGAGTGCTATTATCTCCGGTGCCGGTATCACCGCTTTTGCCTTGGCGGGACTTAGAGCGGCGTCACTGACGTCGGCGCTTGGGTTGCTTCTTGGAGGGGTCATCCCCCGCTGTCTCGTCGCCATTGCCTTCTTTGGGTGTGTCCACCATGTATATATCATATGATGAGGTGGCTGTCCAATGCCCTGTGGGCCATGGTTCCTCTTCGCCTCCCGCATCGTCGTCCATACCATCGGTGTCTTCGGAGTCGAAGTCGAGCATGTCGGTTAAGTCATCGACAGTGGCTACTAAATGGGTGGTGGGTGGGCGGCGAATTTCTTCGTCATCCGCATCCCAATCCTGCCGGACGTAGTTCGGCCAGGACTCTCCTGACAAGGAGAGAGACCTTAATGAGTTCAGTATGTCGCCAAAGGGTGAGTGCTGAAAAATATCCGCGGAGGTAAACTCCATGATCGGCACCAAGCCGGATTCGATAGGCAGGGGCGCAGGCGGTTCGAAGTCCGTGGTCGGAGAAAGATCCGGCAGTTTGGCAACACGGCTCTCGTGAAAGGTAAGGTCGATATTCGGCTCGATCGCCGCTGAGGATACAGCTTCCGTGCCGGGGTCTATCCACCCGTCCATGGATGGCGCGATTGGCTCCGAATTGAGGGTCGGAGCAGTCGCCGGTGCGATATCCTGAAAACTGTCTGATGGCAGAGCTAAATCATGCTCATCGAGACCGTGCAGCGCACTTGGCAGGGGCTCGAATCCGTCGAAGATCAAGTCTCCGCGGATATCAGTCGTGTAGTTTAAACTTCCAAACCTGACCTGGTGGCCAGGGGCGTAACTTTTGATCTGCTCCAGATGGCCAAGTGAGTTGGCCCGCAGTGCGAAGCCGCCGAATACGAAGATCTGTCCGGGGAGAAAAGTCTCACCCTAGACCGCATCGCTATCGATGATTAAAGGAGCCATCAAGCCTTATGGCGACGACACAGAGGAACTTTCAATGAAAGAACCAATGTCGGTGTCAAAACCGGCGGATCTTGGGTAGGGGGTCCCGAACTATGTGTCTAAGGCGGATGGTAACAGGAGGCAGGGGACATGATGCTTTACCCAGGTTCGGGCCCTCTTGATGGAGGTAAAACCCTACGTCCTGCTTGATTTATTCTTGATGATATGAGTATTACAAGAGTTGATCTACCACGAGATCGGAGAGGCTAAACCCTAGAAGCTAGCCTAAGGTATGATTGTATGTTCTCCTACGGACTAAAACCCTTCGGTTTATATAGACACCGGAGGGGGCTAGGGCTACACAAGGTCAGTTACAAAGGAGGAGATATCCATATCTGTACTGCCTAGCTTGCCTTCCACGCCAAGTAGAGTCCTATCCGGACACGGGACGAAGTCTTCAATCTTGTATCTTCATAGTCCAACAGTCCGGCCAAAGGATATAGTCCGGCTGTCCGGAGACCCCCTAATCCAGGACTCCCTCAGAGAGCACCGGGATGATGAAGATGGCCACCGGAGAGGGATTCCCCCCCTCCGGCTGGGTGCCAGAACGGGTCTAGATTGGCTTTCGGTGGCTACGGAGGCTTCTGGCGGCGGAACTCCTGATCTATTGTACTCTACCATCGTTTTAGGGTATATGGAGATATATATGCAGAAGAAGTACATCAAGGGGGCCACGAAGGTGGAGGGCGCGCCCAGGGGGTGGGTCCGCCCCTGCCTCGTGGCCTCCTCGTAGATCCCCTGACATGCACTCCAAGTCTTCTAGGCTTCTTCTGATCCAAAAATAAGTTCCGTGAAGTTTCAGGTCAATTGGACTCCGTTTGGTTTTCCATTTCTGCCATATTCTAAAAATGGGTAAAAACAGAAACTGGCACTGGGCTCTGGGCTCTGGGTTAATAGGTTAGTCCCAAAAATGATATAAAAGTGTATAATAAAGCCCTTAAACATCCAAAACAGTAGATAATATAGCATGGAGCAATCAAAAATTATAGATACGTTGGAGACGTATCAGCATCCCCAAGCTTAATTCCTGCTCGTCCTCGAGTAGGTAAATGATAAAAACAGAATTTTTGATGCGGAATGCTACTTGGCATAATTTCAATGTAATTCTTCTTAATTGTGGCATGAATATTCAGATTCGAAAGATTAAAGATAAAAGTTCATATTGACATAAAAATAATAATACTTCAAGCATACTAACAAAGCAACTATGTCTTCTCAAAATAACAGCGCCAAAGAAAGTTCATCCCTACAAAATCATATAGTTTAGTCATGCTCCATTTTCGTCACACAAGAATGCTCCCATCATGCACAACCCCGATGACAAGCCAAGCAATTGTTTCATACTTTAGTAATCTCAAACCTATAAACTTTCACGCAATATATGAGTGCGAGCCATGGACATAGCACTTTGGGTGGAATAGAATATAATGATGGGGGTTATGTGGAGAAGACAAAAAAGGAGAAAGTCTCACATCAACGAGGCTAATCAATGGGCTATGGAGATGCCCATCAATTGATGTTAATGCGGGGAGTAGGGATTGACATGCAACGGATGCACTAGAGCTATAAATGTATGAAAGCTCAACAAAAGAAACTAAGTGGGTGTGCATCCAACTTGCTTACTCACGAAGACCTAGGGCACTTAAGGAAGCCCATTGTTGGAATATACAAGCCAAGTTCTATAATGAAAAATTCCCACTAGTATATGAAAGTGACAAAACAAGAGACTCTCTATCATGAGGATAATGGTGCTACTTTGAAGCACAAGTGTGGCAAAGGATAGTAGCATTGTCCCTTCTCTTTTTCTCTCATTTTTTTGTTTTTTTGGGCCTTCTCTTTCTTTTTTTATGGCCTTTCTCCTTTTTGGGGGGGGGGGGGCTTCTCTTTTTTTAATGGCCTTTCTCTTTTTTTATTCCTCACTTGGGACAATGCTCTAGAAAATGCTGATCATCACACTTCTATTTATTTACAACTCAATGATTACAACTCGATGCTAGAACAAAAGATGACTCTATATGAATGCCTCTAGCGGTGTACCAGGATATGCAATGAACCAAGAGTGACATGTATGAAAGAATTATGAATGGTGGCTTTGCCACAAATACTATGTCAACTACGTGATCATGCTAAGCAATATGACAATGATGAATGTGTCATGATAAACGGAATTGTGGAAAGTTGCATGGCAATATATCTCGGAATGGCTATGGAAATGCCATAATAGGTAGGTATGGTGGCTGTTTTGAGGAAGATATAAGGAGGTTTGTGTGTGAAAGAGTGTATCATATCACGGGGTTTGGATGCACCGGCGAAGTTTGCGCCAAATCTCAATGTGAGAAAGGGCAATGCACGGTACCGAAGAGGCTAGCAAGGATGGAAGGGTGAGAGTGCGTATAATCCATGGAATCAATATTAGTCATAAAGAACTCACATGCTTATTGCAAAAATCTAGAAGTCATCAAAAACCTCGGCACTACGCGCATGCTCCTAGGGGGATAGATTGGTAGGAAAAGACCATCGCTCGTCCCCGACCGCCACTCATAAGGAGGACAATCAAATAACACCTCATGTTTCAAATTCGTTACATAATGTTTACCATACGTGCATGCTACGGGACTTGCAAACTTCAACACAAGCATTTCTCAATTTCACAACTACTCAACTAGCACGACTTTGATATTATTACCTCCATATCTCAAAACAATCATCAAGCATCAAACTTCTCTTAGTATTCAAAACACTCGTAAGAAAATTTTACTAATCTTGAATACCTAGCATATTAGGATTTTAAGAAAATTACCATGCTATTTAAGACTCTCAAAATAATCTAAGTGAAGCATGAGAGTTCATCTATTTCTTCAAAATAAAACTACCACCATGCTCTAAAAGATATAAATGAAGGACTAGGGCAAACAACAAACTACTCCGAAAGATATAAGTGAAGATCAATGAGTAGTCGAATAATTATGCAACTATATGAAGACTCTCTAACATTTAATAATTTCAGATCTTGGTATTTTATTCAAACAGCAAGCAAAGCAAAATAAAATGACATTCTAAGAATGGAAAACATCATGTGAAGAAGCAAAAACTTAGGATCAACCGAAACTAACCGATAGTTGTTGAAGAAGAAAGGTGGGATGCCAACCGGGGCATCCCCAAGCTTAGACGCTTGAGAATTCTTGAAATATTATCTTGGGGTGCCTTGGGCATCCCCAAGCTTGAGATTTTTTGTCTCCTTAATTCCTCTCATATCACGGTCTCCCTAAATCTCAAAAGCTTCATCCACACAAAACTCAACAAGGACTCGTGAGATAAGTTAGTATAAACCATTGCAAAAACCTTATCATACTCTACTGTAGCAAATCACTAAAATTATTATTCAACATTGCATACTAGATGCCTCTGCATATTTAATAGTCCTATCCCCAAATAGAATCATTAAAGAAGCAAACATATGCAAACTATGCAAACATAACAGCAATCTGCCTAAATAGGACACTCTGTAAAGAATGCAGCAACATCCATACTTCCCTAGCTCCAAAAATTATGAAAGAAAATTCCCACTGTAGTAAATTTATTAGATCTTAATATGCAAAAGGTTTCAACAATTTATCACATTCTGAATTTTCTAGGGAATTATGCAACAGCGGTAAACTTTCTGTTTTCAAACAGCAACATGTGGATTTCTAAAATAGGCATAGTAAAGGCTATCAATGCCACTTTTATTGAAATAAAAGATGAAAAACATTGTTCTAAATAACAGCAAGCAAAAATTAACAAAATAAATTGACGCTCCAAGCAAAACACATATCATGTTGTGAATAAAAATATAGCTCCAAGTAAAGTTACCGATGAATGAAGACAAAAGAGGGGATGCCTTCCGGGGCATCCCCAAGCTTAGGCTCTTGGCTATCCTTGAATATTACCTTGAGGTGCCTTGGTCATCCCCAATATTAGGCTCTTGCCACTCCTTGTTCCATAGTCCATCGAATCCTTACCCAAAACTTGAAAACTTCACAACACAAAACTTAAAGTAGAAAACTCGTGAGCTCCGTTAGCGAAACAAAACAAAACACCACTTCAAGGTACTGTAATGAACCCATTCTTTATTTATATTGGTGTTAAACCTTCTGTATTCCAACTTCTCTATGGTTTATAAACTAGCACATTTAAGTCTAACCCTCTTCCTATGCATGAGGATTTTGTGAGCAAACAACTTGTGGGAACAATAATCAACTAGCATAGGAAGGTTAAACAAGCATAACTTCAAAACTTCAAGCACATAGAGATGAAACTTGATATTATTGCAATTCCTACAAGCATATATTCCTCCCTCATAATAATTTCCAGTAGCATCATGAATGAATTCAACAATATAACCAGCACCTAAAGCATTCTTTTCATGATCTACAAGCATAGAATTTTTATTACTCTCCACATAAGCAAAATTCTTCTCATTAATAGTAGTGGGAGCAAACTAAACAAAGTAACTATCATGGGATTGAAAATTGAAATCAAGATGACAAGTTTCATTGTTACCATTATTCTTTAAAGCATACATGTCATCACAATAATCATCATATATAGGAGGCATGCTTTCATCATAATAAATTTGCTCATCAAAACTTGGGGAACAAAAAATATCATCTTCATCAAACATAGCTTCCCCAAGCTTGTGGCTTTGCATATCATTAGCATCATAGATATTCAAGGAAATCATACTAACAACATTGCAATCATGCTCATCATTCAAATATTTAGTGCCAAACATTCTAATGCATTCTTCTTCTAGCACTTGAGCACAATTATCGGAATCCTTATTCTCACGAAAGACATTAAAAAGATGAAACATATGACATAACCTTAATTCCATTTTTTGTAATTTTATTTTATAAACTAAACTAGTGATAAAATAAGAAACTAAAAGACTCGATTGCAAGATCTGAAGATATACCTTCAATCACTCACCTCCCCGGCAACGGCGCCAGAAAAGAGCTTGATGTCTACTACACAACCTTCTTCTTGTGGACGTTGTTGGGCCTCCAGTGCAGAGGTTTGTAGGACAGTAGCAAATTTCCCTCAAGTGGATGACCTAAGGTTTATCAATCCGTAGGAGGCGTAGGATGAAGATGGTCTCTCTCAAGCAACCCTGCAACTAAATAACAAAGAGTCTCTTGTGTCCCCAGCACACCCAATACAATGGTAAATTGTATAGGTGCACTAGTTCGGTGAAGAGATGGTGATACAAGTGGTATATGGATGGTAGATAAAGGTATTTGTAATATGAAATTATAAAAACAGCAAGGTAACTAATGATAAAAGTGAGCATAAACGGTATTGCAATGATAGTAAACAAGGCCTAGGGTTCATACTTTCACTAGTGCAAGTCCTCTCAACAATAATAACATAATTGGATCACATAACTATCCCTCAACATGCAACAAAGAGTCACTCCAAAGTCAATAATAGCGGAGAACAAACGAAGAGATTATGGTAGGGTACGAAACCACCTCAAAGTTACTCTTTCCAATCAATCTGTTGGGCTATTCCTATAGGTGTCACAAACAGCCCTAGAGTTCGTACTAAAATAACACCTTAAGACACAAATCAACCAAAACCCTAATGTCACCTCAAGTATCCGTGGGTATGATTTTATGATATGCATCACACAATCTCAGATTCATCTATTCAACCAACACATAGAACCTCAAAGAGTGCCCCAAAGTTTATACCGGAGAATCACGACGAAAACGTGTGCCAACCCCTATGCATAGGTTCATGGGCGGAACCCGCAAGTTGATCACCAAAACATACATCAAGTGAATCACGTGATATCCCATTTTCACCACAGATACGCACGGCAAGACATACATCAAGTGTTCTCAAATCTTTAAGACTCAATCTGATAAGATAACTTCAAAGGGGAAAACTCAATCCATTACAAGAGAGTAGAGGGGGGAAGAAACATCATAGGATCCAAATATAATAGCAAAGCTCGCGTTACATCAAGATCGTATCACCTCAAGAACACGAGAGAGAGAGAGAGAGATCAAACACATAGCTACTGGTATATACCCTCAGCCCCGAGGGAGAACTACCCCCTCCTCGTCATGGAGAGCACCGGGATGATGAAGATGGCCACCAGAGAGGGATTCCCCCTCCGGCAGGGTGCCGGAACGGGTCTAGATTGGCTTTCGGTGGCTACAGAGGCTTCTGGCAGCGGAACTCCTGATCTATTGTGCTCTCCCATCGTTTTAGGGTATATGGAGATATATAGGCGGAAGAAGTACGTCAGGGGGGCCACGAGGGTAGAGGGTGCGCCCCCCTGCCTCATGGCCTCCTCGTAGATCCCCTGACGTGCACTCCAAGTCTTCTGGGCTTCTTATGATCCAAAAATAAGTTCCGTGAAGTTTCAGGTCAATTGGACTCCGTATGGTTTTCGTTTTCTGCGATATTCTAAAACAAGGTAAAAACAGAAACTGGCACTGGGCTCTGGGCTCTGGGTTAATAGGTTAGTCCCAAAAATGATATAAAAGTGTATAATAAAGCCCTTAAACATCCAAAACAATAGATAATATAGCATGGAGCAATCAAAAATTATAGATACGTTGGAGACGTATCATAGGGTTTCATGGCTAGAAGATATATTGCTGGTTTTTGTCTCCGACCATCGTGTCGTGATGATATTGGGGGGTTTTGTCTCTTCTAGTTTCCTGAGAGGTGGGATAATGATTTTTCAGGTACCCCGAGAGGCCCTTGAGTTTGCCGGAATGCCGATTAACTTCCGTTCCGGAAAATTCGGGTAGTCCATGTGTCCTATTTTCAGCAAAGGTCATGCTGAAATTTTTCCGTGAATTTTAGCACGACTTTGCTAAAAATAGGACATATGGGGTATGATGACCCACAAGTATAGGGGATCTATCGTAGTCCTTTCGATAAGTAAGAGTGTCGAACCCAACGAGGAGCAGAAGGAAATGATAAGCGGTTTCGAGCAAGGTATTCTCTGCAAGTACTGAAACAAGTGGTAACAGATAGTTTTGTGATAAGATAATTTGTAATGAGCAACAAGTGAAAAAAGTAAATAAGGTGCATCAAGGTGGCCCAATCCTTTTTGTAGCAAAGGACAAGCCTGGACAAACCCTTATATGATGTAAAGCGCTCCCGAGGACACATGGGAATATCGTCAAGCTAGTTTTCATCACGTTCATATGATTCGCGTTCGGTACTTTGATAATTTGGTATGTGGGTGGACCGGTGCTTGGGTGCTTCCCTTACTTGGACAATCATCCCACTTATTATTAACCTCTATTGCAAGCATCCGCAAATACAACAAAAGTATTAAGGTAAACCTAACCATAGCATGAAACATATGGATCCAAATCAGCCCCTTACGAAGCAACACATAAACTAGGGTTTAAGCTTCTGTCACTCTAGCAACCCATCATCTACTTATTACTTCCCAATGCCTTCCTCTAGGCCCAAATAATGGTGAAGTATCATGTATTCGATGTTCACATAACACCACTAGAGGGGAGACAACATACATCTCATCAAAATATCGAACGAATACCAAATTCACATGACTACTAATAGCAAGACTTCTCCCATGTCCTCAGGAACAAAAGTAACTACTCACAAAGCATAAACATGTTCAAAATCAAAGGGGCATTAATATGCATATAGGATCTGAACATACGATCTTCCACCAATTAAACCAACTAGCATCAACTACAAGGAGTAATTAACACTACTAGCAACCTACTAGCACCAATCCCGGACTTGGAGACAAGAATTGGATACAAAAGATGAACTAGGGTTTTGAGATGAGATGGTGCTGATGAAGATGTTGATGGAGATTGCCCTCTCCCGATGAGAGGAGCATTGTTGATGACGATGGCGATGATTTCCCCCTCCGGGAGGGAAGTTTCCCCGGCAGAACAGCCCTGCCAGAACCCTAAATTGGTTCCGCCAAGGTTCCGCCTTGTGGCGGCAGAGTTTTATCCGAGAAGATGGCTTATGATTTTTTCCCATCGAAAGAGTTCATATAGCAGAAGATGGTCACCGGAGGTCCACCAGGGGGCCCACGAGGTAGGGGGCGCGCCCCCCACCCTCGTGGGCAGGGTGTGGCCCCCTGGTGAGTTTCTTTCGCTTAGTATTTTTTATATATTTGGAAAACATCTTCTGTGAAGTTTCAGGACTTTTGGAGCTATGCCGAATAGGTCTCTAATATTTGCACCTTTTCCAGCCAGAATCCCAGCTGTCGGCATTCTCCCTCTTTATGGAAACCTTGTAAAATAAGAGAGAATAGGCATAAGTATTGTGACATAATGTGTAATAATAGCCCATAATGCAATAAATGTTGATATAAAAGCATGATGCAAAATGGATGTATCAACTCCCCCAAGCTTAGACCTCGCTTGTCCTCAAGCGAAAAGCCGAAATCGAAAAATATGTCCGCATGTTTAGAGATGAAGGTGTCGATAAAAATAAAATACGAGCATGAGGGCATCATGATCATTCTTAGAACAACAACTTATATAATTCTTGTCATATGATTTCTTATGCTAGAGTAATAATTCAATCACAATATCAAGTATGAATCGTAAACTTCATTGAGAACTAACAAACTATAATCTCAGTCATTGAAGCAATTGTAATTTATCATAACATAGGAAAGAGTCAATGTATAAGAGCTTTTCAGCAAGTCCACATACTCAACTATCATATAATCTTTCACAATTGCTGACACTCACGCAATACTTATGGGTATGGAGTTTTAATCAGACACAGAAAAAGATAGGTGCTTATAGTTTTTGCCTCCCAACGTTTTACCTCAAGGGTAATGTCAACAGTAATAGTTCATGGAAACCCACATCCAATTAGCCATATATACCAGGATCTTTCCAACATATTGTGCTTGCCAAAGGATAAAATGTAAAAAGGAAGGGTGAAGATCACCATGACTCTTATGCAATGTACGAGATAAAAGTAAAAGATAGGCCCTTCGCAGAGGGAAGCAGAGGTTGTCATGCGCTTTTATGGTTGGATGCACAAAATCCTAATGCGAAAGAACGTCACTTTATATTGCCACTTGTGATATGGACCTTTATTATGCAGTCTGTCGCTTTTATTACATCCAAATCACATGATCGTATAAAGCTTATTCCTTCCACACCAATCAATCATACATATTTAGAGAGAAGTTTTTATTGCTTGCACCGATGACAACTTACTTGACGGATCTTACTCAATCCATAGGTAGGTATGGTGTTCTCTCATGGCAAAACTGGTTTAAGGGTATTTGGAAGCACAAGTAGTATCTCTACTTGGTGCAATGAATTTGGCTAGCATGAGGGAGAAAGGCAAGCTCAACATGTTGGATGATCCAAGACAATATAATTTATCTCAGATGTAAGAAAACATAACCCATTACGTTGTCTTCCTTGTCCAATGTCAACTCTTTAGCATGTCATATTTTAATGAGTGCTCACAATCATAAAAGATGTCCAAGATAGTATATTTATATGTGAAGACCTCTCTTTATTTATTACTTCCTATTAATTGCAACGATGACCAAAACTATGTTTGTCAACCCTCAACAACTTTTATTCATCATACTCTTTCTATGTGAGCTCATTACTCTCCATAAGAGTCACATGATCTCTTTGTTTCTTTTTATTTCTTTCTCTTTTCTTTTATTTACTTAGGATCATGGAAAAATAATCAAGCCCTTGACTCAACACTAATATTTATTATATAGCTCACGAACTCGATTACATAGGAGGATAATAAAGCAAAACTCACAACTAGATCTTACTAAGAACTTTTATTCTACTAGATCAAGGTATTACCAAAATGATCGAACTAAGAAAAACGGTAAAGATAGAGTGATGGTGATACGATACCGGGGCACTCCCCCAAGCTTGGCAGTTGCCAAGTGCAGTGTCCATACTCAGGTGATTATGTCTCCTTTGTTGGTGAAGAAGGGGGAGTTGTTGATGATGGATAGTCGCACATCGAGCGTAGCAGGTCTTCTCTAGCTTGCGGATAATGCCCTTGAGTGCGATGATATGCTCCTTCAACAAAATATTTTCACATGTGAGATACTTATTTTGTATACGAGCCAACTCAATCATCTTGAAAGCTTCGATTTCTGTTGGGGTAAGAAGATTGTGATCCAGTTGGAGGGTGTCTTCTGTTGCTGGAACTTGGTCCTCCATGGCCTTCTTGATCCCTTCATCCTTGTTGATCTCCATAGGTTCTTCTCTCTTCAGCTCTATCTTCATTAGCCAAGCATCGTTGCCTTCATGGTTGGAGGAGGAGGGAGACGACATGGTGCCTGGCCTTGAGAACCCTGACAGAAAATAGCTTGAAACAAAGACAGAAGATTTTCGCGTGATACGGGAGTCAAAACCCCCGGGAGGTTATATAATGAATTTTTACCGACCAAAATATGTGTCCTGTAAGAAAACAGAGTCTGGAGAGCACACGAGGTGCCCACGAGGTAGGGGGCGCGCCCAGGGGGTAGGGCGCGCCCTCCGCCCTCGTGGAGCCCTCGTGTCCTTTCCGGACTGCTGCTGATTTTTCTATTTTTCTAAATATTCCAAAACGGAGAAATATTGCCTTAAAACTGTTTTGGAGTCGGTTTACTTACCGTACCACATACCTATTCCTTTTCGGAGTCTGAAATGTTCCGGGAAGTATCCCTTATGTATTCCTCCAGGGTTACGGTTTCAATAACATTGGTTTCAACATTTATAGGATTACCTGAGATATAGTGTTTGATTCTTTGACCGTTCACCACCTTCGGATTTGTGCCTTCGAAGATGTTGATTTTTTATGGCACCGGAATGGTAGACCTCCTCGATAACGTAAGGACCCTCCCATTTAGAGAGAAGTTTTCCTGCAAAAAATCTTAAACGGGAGTTGTATAGCAATACATAATCACCTACATTAAACTCACGCTTTTGCATCCTTTTGTCATGCCATCTTTTAACCTTTTCTGTAAACAACTTGGCATTTTCATAGGCCTGGGTTCTCCATTCATCAAGTGAGCTAATATCAAATAACCTCTTCTCACCGGCAAGTTTAAAATCATAATTAAGTTCTTTAATAGCCCAATAAGCCGTGTGTTCTAGTTCGAGAGGTAAGTGACATGCTTTTCCATAGACCATTTTGTACGGAGACATACCCATAGGATTTTTATATGCAGTTCTATAGGCCCATAATGCATCATCAAGTTTCTTGGACCAATTCTTTCTGGACCTATTAACAGTCTTTTGCAAAATTAATTTGAGTTCTCTATTACTCAATTCTACTTGACCACTAGACTGAGGGTGATAAGGAGATGCAATTCTATGATTAACATCATATTTAGCAAGCATTTTACGGAAAGCACCATGAATAAAATGTGAACCACCATCAGTCATGAAATATCTAGGGACTCCAAACCTTGGAAAAATAACTTCTTTAAGCATTTTAATAGAAGTATTATGATCAGCACTACTAGTTGGAATAGCTTCTACCCACTTAGTAACGTAATCAACAGCAACTAAAATATGTGTATAACCATTAGAGGAAGGAAAAGGTCCCATATAGTCAAAGCCCCAAACATCAAATGGTTCAATAACAAGTGAATAATTCATAGGCATTTCTTTACGTCTACTAATATTACCAATTCTTTGACATTAATCACAAGATAAGACAACTTATGGAGAGATATAGAGAGCAAAAGAAGGACTTGCATATGGTGTTCATTGACTTGGAGAAGGCCTATGATAAGATACCGCGGAATGTCATGTGGTGGACCTTGGAGAAACACAAAGTCCCAGCAAAGTACATTACCCTCATCAAGGACATGTACGATAATGTTGTGACAAGTGTTCAAACAAGTGATGTCGACACTGATGACTTCTCGATTAAGATAGGACTGCATCAGGGGTCAGCTTTGAGCCCTTATATTTTTGCATTGGTGATGGATGAGGTCACAAGGGATATACAAGGAGATATCCCATGGTGTATGCTCTTTGTGGATGATGTGGTGCTAGTTGACGATAGTCGGACGGGGGTAAATAGGAAGTTAGAGTTATGGAGACAAACCTTGGAATCGAAAGGGTTAGGCTTAATAGAACTAAAACCGAGTACATGATGTGCGGTTTCAGTACTACTAGGTGTGAGGAGGAGGTTAGCCTTGATGGCCAGGTGGTACCTCAGAAGGCCACCTTTCGGTATTTGGGGTCAATGCTGCAGGAGGATGGGGGTATTGATGAAGATGTGAACCATCGAATAAAAGCCGGATGGATGAAGTGGCGCTAAGCTTCTGGCATTCTCTGTGACAAGAGAGTGCCACAAAAGCTAAAAGGCAAGTTCTACAGGACGGCGGTTCGACCCACAATGTTGTATGGCGCTGAGTGTTGGCCGACTAAAGGGCGACATGTTCAATAGTTAGGTGTGGCAGAGATGTGTATGTTGAGATGGATGTGTGGCCACACGAGGAAGGATCGAGTCCAGAATGATGATATACGAGATAGAGTTGGGGTAGCACCAATTGAAGAGAAGCTTGTCCAACATCGTCTGAGATAGTTTGGGCATATTCAGCGCAGGCCTCCAGAAGCTCCGGTGCATAGTGGACGACTAAAGCATGCGGAGAATGTCAAGAGAGGGCGGGGTAGACCGAATTTGACATGGGAGGAGTCCGTTAAGAGAGACCTGAAGGATTGGAGTATCACCAAAGAGCTAGCTATGGACAGGGGTGCGTGGAAGCTTGCTATCCATGTGCCAGAGCCATGAGTTGGTTGCAAGATCTTATGGGTTTCACCTCTAGCCTACCCCAACTTGTTTGGGACTAAAGGCTTTGTTGTTGTTGTTGTTGTTGAGATCACAAGATAAGACAAACTTACGGGCATCCTTGAAGAGGCCAATAAAAACCAGATTGCAGTACCTTATGTGCAGTCCTATCTCCAGCATGGTGTCCTCCATAAGCTTCGGAGTGACACTTGCGTAGGATCTGTTCCTGTTCATGCTCAGGTACACAACGTCTAATAACACTATCTACTCCTTCTTTATAAAGATGTGGGTCATCCCAAAAGTAATGCCTCAAATCATAAAAAAACTTTTTCTTTTGCTGGTAAGTGAAACTAGGTGGTATAAACTTAGCAACAATGTAATTAGCATAGTCAGCATACCATGGAGCAGTATGAGAAGTATTTATGACATTTAATTGCTCATCAGGAAAGCTATCATCAATAGGAAGTGGGTCATCAAGCACATTTTCTAGACTAGACAAGTTGTCTGCAACAGGGTTCTCAGCTCCTTTTCTATCAACAATATGTAAATCAAATTCTTGAAGCAAGAGAACCCATCTAATCAGTCTAAGTTTAGCATCTTTCTTTTCCATAAGATATTTGATAGCAGCATGATCAGTGTGAATAGTTACTTTAGAATCAACAATATAAGGTCTAAACTTATCACAAGCAAATACAACTGCTAAGAATTCTTTTTCAGTAGTAGCATAATTTCTTTGAGCATTGTCTAGAGTTTTACTAGCATATTGAATAACATTTAGTTTCTTATCAACTCTTTGTCCTAGAACAGCACCTACATCATAATCACTAACATCACACATAATTTCAAAGGGTAAATTCCAATCAGGTGGTTGAACAATAGGTGCAGAGATCAATGCTTTCTTAAGTATTTCAAATACTTCTACACAATCATCATCAAAGACAAATGGTATATCTTTTTGTAATAAATTAGTCAGAGGCCGAGAGATTTTTGAGAAGTCCTTAATGAACCTCCTATAAAAACCGGCATGACCAAGGAAACTCCTTATACCTTTGATGTCCTTGGGACATGGCATCTTTTCAATAGCATCAACCTTGGCTTTATCAACTTCAATACCTCTTTCAGAAACTTTATGCCCCAAGACAATACCTTCATTAACCATAAAGTGGCACTTTTCCCAATTCAAGACAAGATTAGTTTCTTCACATCTCTGCAAAACTCGATCAAGGTTGCTCAAGCAATCATCAAAAGAAGATCCATAGACGGAAATGTCGTCCATGAAAACCTCACAAATCTTTTCACAAAAGTCAGAGAATATAACCATCATGCATCTTTGAAAGGTAGCAGGTGCATTACATAAACCAAAAGGCATACGTCTATAAGCAAAAGTACCAAAAGGGCATGTAAAATTAGTCTTTGATTGATCTTTGGCTGACACAGGTATTTGAGAGAAAATAGAATAACCATCTAGAAAGCAAAAATGTGTATGTTTGGACAATCTTTCTAGCATTTGATTGATAAAAGGTAAGGGGTAATGATCTTTTTAGTAGCCTTATTTAATTTGCGGAAATCAATTACCATCCTATAACCAGTAATAATTCTTTGAGGGATCAATTCATCTTTATCATTAGGAACAACAGTAATACCTCCCTTCTTAGGGACACAATGGACAGGACTTTCCCACTTACTATCAGCAACGGGATAAATTATACCTACCTCAAGGAGCTTTAGTATCTCCTTTCTTGCCACTTCTTTCATTTTAGGATTCAGTCGGCGTTGATGATCGCGAACTGGTTTAGCATCTTCTTCCAAATTAATTTTATGTTGACATAGAGTGGGACTAATGCCCTTAAATCATCAAGAGTATACCCAATATCAGCGCGGTGCTTCTTCAGAGTTTCCAATAATCTCTCTTCCTCATGCTGCGAAAGGTTAGCACTAATAATAACAGGATATATCTTTTTCTCATCAAGATAAGCTCAAACACGGGATCACCCTTGGGTGGAGGAGGATCCCCTAGGATTTCAACGGGTAAATTGTTTTTCAGAATAGGTTCCTATTTAAAGAATACTTGATCTAATTCCCTTCTTCCATTCATAAACATATCATTTTCATGGTTTAGCAAATATTGTTCTAAAGGATCACTAGGAGGTACGGCAATAGAAGCAAGACCAATAATTTCATCCTTACTAGGTAATTCTTCTTCACAGTGTTGTCTACTAAATTTAGAAAAATTAAATTCATGAGTCATATCATCTAAACCGACCGTAACAACATCCCTTTTGCAATCTATGGTAGCATTAACAATATTTAAGAAGGGTCTACCAAATATAATGGGACAACAACTATCTTGTGGAGAACCAAGAACAAGAAAATCAGCAGGATATTTAGTTTTCCCACACAAGACTTCAACATCTCTAACAATTCCCATTGGTGAAATAGTATCTCTATTAGCAAGTTTAATTGTAACATCAATATCTTCCATCTCAGCAGGTGCAATATCATGCATAACTTCTTGGTATAAAGAATAAGGTATTGCACTAGCAGTAGCACCCATATCACACAAGCCATGATAACAATGATCTCCTATTTTAACAGAAATAACAGGCATGCCTACCACAGGTCTAGGTTTATCTATATCACGGGGTTTAGCAATTCTAGCAGTTTCATTACAGAAATAAATAACATGCCCATCTATATTATCAGACAAGAGATCTTTAACAATAGCAATATTAGGTTTAACTTTAACTTGCTCAGGAGGTGTATATGTTTTAATATTGCTTTTACGAACCACAGTTGAAGCTTTAGCATGATTGTCGGTGTCAAAACCGGCGGATCTCGGGTAGGGGGTCCCGAACTGTGCGTCTAAGGCGGATGGTAACAGGAGGCAGGGGACACGATGTTTACCCAGGTTCGGGCCCTCTTGATGGAGGTAATACCCTACGTCCTGCTTGATTATTCTTGATAATATGAGTAGTACAAGAGTTGATCTACCACGAGATCGAAGAGGCTAAACCCTAGAAGCTAGCCTATGGTATGATTGTTGTTGTCCTATGGACTAAAACCCTCCAGTTTATATAGACACCGGAGGGGGCTAGGGTTACGCAAGGTCGGTTACAAAGGAGGAGATATACATATCCGTATTGCCTATCTTTCCTTCTACGCCAGGTAAGTCCCATCCGGACACGAGACGAAGTCTTCAATCTTGTATCTTCATAGTCCAACAGTCCGGCCAAAGGATATAGTCCGGCTGTCCGGAGACCCCCTAATCCAGGACTCCCTCAGTAGCCCCCGAGCCAGGCTTCAATGACGTCAAGTCCGACACGCAGTATTGTCTTCGGCATTGCAAGGCGGGTTCTTCTCCAAATTTTGAATGTTTGTTAAGTAGTTTCCGGCCCCATAAATGTTGGACCTCTTGGCTTCCGCGCCCAATAAGGGCTATCTTCCACGCGTCGAATGAATACGAGGAGCCAGGGCGTTTTTACATTCGCCCCCCTAGCCAGATAAATAAATTGTCTATTAAAGGGATGGGGATTCTTAGATCCAAACCATACCATCCTCCCACAGCAAGAATCCATCGGAGCGCGCTTCGGAAAAATCCACTCTAACATGGCTGACCACCGCACCTCCTCCCCTCGCCCCCGTAGCCCTAAGCCCGGTGATTGGGAGAGGTGTTCTGTCTCACACAGTCGATTAGTCGAACTGCAGACTCAGGGATTTCTCCCTCCAGCGTATATGGTTCCCATCCGAGCCGGGCTCGCCACCTACAATGGCGGGGAGCAAGCGGAGAGCTTCCCCAGCCCCTCTACGGGGGAGCGGGTATGCCTTGTTCCTTACTTATTAAGGGGACTCGGATTTCTAATTCATCCGTTCCTCCGCGGGCTCCTGGAGTTTTACGGCCTCCAACTGCATAATTTCACCCCTGCTTCCATATTACACATTGTCGCCTACGTTTCCCTCTGCGAGTTATTCATGGGCTGTGAGGCTCATTTCGAGCTGTAGAAAAGGTTATTTTGCCTCGTCCCCCGCACACAGAAGGGGTCACTTTATCAAGTGGGCGGAGCCGAAATATGGTGCATCACCGAAACCGGATACTTGTCCGGTACTCCGAAGAAGACGTCCGAGGACTGGCCTTCGGAATGGTTTTATATGGAGGACGTCCCCCTTCCGGACCCTGTTCGGCGGGGTCTTCCTGAGTTCAACAATGCTCCGCTGAAGAAACGCCGAAGCTGGCGCCCACGGAGCCCCCAGGAGGAAGACAACAGAAAGTCCTTTACCTGATGAACCGGATTAAAGCGCTGGCTCAATCAGGATTGACAGTAATGGAGGTTATGTCAATATGCATAATGTGGGGAGTGCAGCCACTTCAATATCGAGGGCACCCCCTGTGGTGTTTTAACGGGGAAGATGATGCCACCCGTTGCGGGCATAAGGGACTGGACACCGCTGCTGCTTTACCAAAAATTCTGTCCGAGTTGTTTAAGGGAGAGGAAGAGGGGTCATCCGCATCAAGCCACGGGATGGATTCTCCATGTACAACCCTCCAAGCTGGGTGAGTTATATCTCCTTACTCCCATTATTCACGCATTATTTGTCATAGGTACTCACCTTGCCATTTTACGGCAGGAACTGCGAAAAGTCGTAAGGGAGGTCAACAGCCCATCTCTACAACCAGAGGACCCTGACCGGGCCCTCGGTCCCGGACTCGAATAAGATCCGGACATATTCGTGGAGCTGATAGACAGGCAGTTCTACCAATTGAGATGTGATGACGCCATGGTGGCCATTACGGCCGACTATCCCGGACTGCTCCCTGCGTCGTACGTAAGAAAAACCAAAATCCCAACTCCAAAAACTAGGATCCCCTTTTAGACACTTCACCTACCATATACATATGGTGTTTTACAGGGAAGGCATTCGGGACGCCGTGCCGAACCCGGAGCAACTCGCCAACAAGAGGCACCGAGGCCGGGTAGGCCAAAAAGGAAGGCGGTCAGGACGGAGACGCCGGCGCAGAGGTATGACAAAAACATCGCTCCGTGGTTGTCATCTTTCTCAAAATGTAATGACGTCCATGTTTTATTAATAGAAAAAACGCTCGCCGGAATATGTCCGGAGAGGCTGCCGATCATGCTTCCACCAGTCGGGCTCCAGGGCCGGACATAGAGGCGGAAGCTGACATGGGGCGGACGCCGGATACTCCTCCTATAGAGGATGCGGATAGACTGTCCGCTACAAATTCAGATGTGGAGAGCGCCATGAATCATAGGCGTCGCCGGGTCGTACTCCGTGACGCTTGCTTCTCACCAGAGGCATTTGATGCCTTCAATTTTGGAGACACGTACCTCTGTGCTGCTCAAAATGGTCTAGCAAGAGCCACGGACCAGTATGTAAGGGATGTACGGGTAAGCAAATCTGACGATTATATGTATCAGTAGCCCCTGAGACTTGAAACAGTTGGCACAACTGATTTAAGGATCATTTATTGTGCAGGTTCTTACAGAGAAGAATACTCGACTGTCACAGGAGCTGGAGGAATGCAAGACCCAACTTCGGTCCGACATTGCCGCATTGAAGGAACCTGAAAAGTCCCCAGTTGGTAACATTTGTTCCAAAGAATGATAGGTACCATATAGTGTGCGGCATGGCTGTAGATCTAATAGTAGATATTGCAGATGACTCCGGAGAGAATCCGGAGGACCAGCATGTCGTACGACAGCTAAAGGCTGGCGAACGCGTGCTGACTAAGGTCAGGCAGGAGAAAAACAATCTCTAAGACGCCAATACCAAGCTGAGCGTGGAACTGAAAGATGTTTGAGCCCAGCTTGCGGACTCCGAGAAGGAGAATAAGCGGCTTCGACGCGGCATTTTCAGTAAGTGCTTGAACGGACCCTTAAAAGGGTGCGGCGGAGAAGCCGGCTAACAGAGTTATGTCTGCAGGTATGCTGACGGGTCGTCCCGCGGAGGAGATGCCCGGGTCTACAGGTGATCTTCTACCCGAGCTCTCATAACTGCACGAACAAGTTCGGTGGGTGATGCAAGGTATTGCCCAGGCCTTGTGGCCATTCGTCTCCCTGCCAAAAGGCATTGGAGAGCTTGTGGAGAAGCTCAAGGGAGCATGGCGGTGCTTCCGATTATGGAAGATATCGGCCTACCGTCAAGGTGCCAGGGAAGCCTAGGCCATGGTGAAGACGCGGTATACCAAGGTTGACCCAAACCACATGGCCGAGGTCGGACCTGTGCGGCCCGATGGGAAAGAGATCCCCGTTAGCTTAGTGTATGGGCAAGTAGAATTAGCCGCAAAGTATTCCCAACAGGATTGTAGGCTAGACAGCCTGTTGGATGGTATAGAAGAGGAATCTAGTCAGTCTATATGACTATGTAATTAAAGTGACATGTATAATGCCTTCTAGCCGGATTGTAAATCATTTGTCATGGCGGACCTTTTCGCTTCAACCTCGGGATCCAATAGTCCGGAGTGTATCCGAATACCCGCTCAGTTATATAAGAACCGAGGTATGCGTGGAAACCAGGCGTAGGGGTCATTAGTGCTTGAACAGACAAGTATCTAACTAGTTATGTTATATTACATGGGTAGTAAGAAACATCTTCCAGGGAGAATAGTTCCGTTAAGGGTTCCTTTCCCTGGGTATGCATGCCCTAAAGTGCATGTCCGGACTGCGAGAGGAGACGCAGGCAAAAACATCTGGGGGCACATATGGAAAATAAAAATCATGTTTTGTTCACCGATCGAATATTCCCTTAAGAACGCTAGCTTTCGGCTTCACCCAGTCTGAGGTACACATGCGGCTGACCCGGCAGTAACAATCGCAGAGGTACTCCCCTTATGCCCTAGCCGAATTAACGGGAACGTAGGGCATAAATACAAGAGCCAGGCAACCCAGCTTGGCCAAAACTTAAGTCATATCGATGCATATAATGGAGAATAAAAGGTACATGCGGAAGAATAACACATGTGCAGGGCACGAAGCCTAGATAAATAATTAAGCTTCGGTGTAAGAAGCCCCCAGGTATAATGAGCGCGGTTAGCGCGTCAATAGTGTGCAAGCAAGGCACAAGTTGGCTCTTGAAGGCCTTGAGAAAGAATAAAAGAAAGGAAGGGAAAAAAGACAGATAATGTATATGCAAAAAATGGAAAGAGGAAGGAGACGCACATAGAGTCCGGCACTAGGCGTAGAATCTTCGGAGCCTGGCTGCGTTCCATGGGTTCGGCTCAAGTCGATTATTCGATGCATCCCGCAGACAGTACGCTCCACCGGTCAGAACTTGGTCAATAATGAAGGGACCTTCCCATTTGGGCTCGAGCTTGCTCTTTTTCTTCTCCGGCAGGCGTAGAACTAGCTCGCCAATGTTATAAGTTTTGCCCCGTACTTCTCTGATTTGGTATCTGTGAGCCTGTTGCTGATAGAATGCGGAACGGGCTTTTGCCACGTCGCGCTCCTCCTCTAGGGTGTCCAAACTGTCCTGCCGATCGAGCTCGTCTTCTCTTTCTTCGTACATGTGCACTCGAGGTGAGTCATGAATTATGTCGCAGGGCAGAACCGCCTCTGCGCCGTACACCATAAATAAGGCTGTGTATCCGGTAGTACGATTTGGCATGGTCCGCAGCCCCCAGAGTACAGAGTCGAGCTCCTCTACCCAGTGTGTGTTAGACTCCTTTAAGGATCGCACTAATCTGGGTTTGATGCCGCTCATGATAAAACCATTTGCTCGCTCAACTTGGCCATTAGTTTGTGGGTGATAGTCAGAGGCATAATCGAGCTTAATGCCCATGTTGCTGCACTAGAGTTTTACCACGTCGGCCGTGAAGTTCATGCCGTTGTCAGTGATGATGCTGTGGGGGGCGCCATAACGGTGTACAACCCCGGATATGAGGTCTATCACCAGTCCGGATTCAGCCGTTTTAACAGGTTTGGCTTCTATCCATTTGGTGAATTTATCCACCATGACCAGTAAGTATTTTTTCTTATGGGTCCCCCCTTTAAGGGGTCCAACCATGTCAAGCCCCCAGACCGCGAAGCGCCGGGTAATGGGGATTGTTTGGAGGGCGGTGGGTGGCATGTGGCTTTGGTTTGCGAAAAGCTGGCAATCGACGCAGCGTTGGACAAAGTCCTGTGCATCTGCCTGGGCCGTCGGCCAATAAAAACATGTACAGAAGGCCTTGTTTACAAGGGCCCGGGCTGCGGCGTGGTGGCCGCCGAGTCTGGCATGAATTTCTGCCAAAAACTTCCGCCCTTCCTCTTCGGAGATGCACCTTTGAAGGACTCCAGTAGTGCTTTTTTTATACAGCACTCCCTCGTGGACCCTGTAGGCTTTAGATCGCCGCACTATGCAGCGTGCCTCATTTTGGTCCTCGGGAAGTTCCTGCCTAGTTAGGTAGGCCAGGAATGGTTCTGTCCACGGGGCGATGATGGCCACTATTACATGGGCTGAAGGTGTTATTTCGGTGGCAGAGCCTTCGATTATGTCAGAGTGTTCGGTATCGGGCATTTTGGCCGGGTCCGGACTATTGTTACCGGTGTCCCCTTCCCATACCACGGATGGCTTAAACAACCTCTCCAAAAAGATGTTGGGGGACCACATCGCGTTTTGCGCCGATGTGGGCGAGGATATCCGACGCCTGATTGTTTTCCCGAGCCACATGGTGAAATTCGAGCCCCTCGAACCGAGCTGACATCTTTAGGACGGCGTTGCGACAGGCCGCCATCTTCGGATCCTTGGCATCGAAGTCTCCATTTATTTGGGATATTGCAAGGTTCGAATCCCCACGCACCTCCAGGCGTTGAATGCCCATGGAGACTGCCATCCGAAGACCATGTAATAGGGCTTCGTATTCGGGTGCGTTATTGGAGTCTGTATACAGTATCTGTAGTACGTATTGAACTGTATCTCCGGTTGGGGACGTCAGGACGACGCCAGCCCCCAGGTCAGCCAGCATTTTGGAGCCGTCGAAGTGCATGATCCAATTGGAGTATGCGCTGTACTCTTTAGGGAGTTCTGCTTCCGTCCATTCGGCGACAAAGTCGGCCAATACTTGTGATTTAATGGCTCGCCGGGGTTTGTATGTTATGTCGAACGGGAGGAGCTCAATGGCCCATTTGGCAATCCGGCCCGTGGCATCGCGGTTGTTTATAATATCATTAAGTGGCACTTCTGAGGCTACTGTAATTGAACACTCTTGAAAGTAGTGTCGCAGCTTCCGGGATGCCATGAATACCGCATAGGCTATCTTTTGATAATGTGGGTACCGTGATTTGCATGGAGTGAGGACAGTGGATACATAATATACCGGCTTTTGAAGGGGGAATTTATGTCCGTCCGTTTCTCGTTCAACGACGAGCACTGCGCTTACAACCTAATGAGTTGCCGCAATGTACAACAACATTGGTTCGCTGATGTTTGGCGCGGCCAGGATTGGGTTGGTTGCCAGTATGGCTTTTATTTCTTCCAATCCGGCTATGGCAGCGTCCGTCCACTCGAAGTGTTCGGTGTGCCGAAGGAGGCGATAAAGGGGTATTGCCTTTTCTCCTAAGCGGGAGATAAAGCGGCTTAGAGCCGCCACACATCCGGTTAATTTCTGGATTTGTTTGAGGTCCGTTGGTATAGCCAACTGTGACAGAGCTCGGATTTTGGCCGGATTTGCTTCAATTCCTCTACTGGAGACAATGAAACCCAGGAGCTTTACGGCTGGTACACCGAAAACGCATTTTTCCGGACTGAGCTTGATGTCGTATGTTCGGAGGTTGTCGAATGTGAGCCTCAAGTCGTCTATTAAAGAGTCGACGTGTTTGGTTTTGACGACCACATCATCTATGTATGCCTCTACTGTTTTGCTGATCTGTTTCTCCAGACATGTCTGAATAATGCGCTGATATGTTGCGCCGGCGTTTTTGAGCCCAAAAGGCATTGTGTTGAAACAGAAGGGGCCGTATGGTGTGATAAATGCCGTTGCCGCTTGGTCAAACTCCGCCATTTGATTTGGTGGTAGCCGGAGTATGTGTCGAGGAAACACAATGAATTGTGTCCTGCGGTAGCATCGATAATTTGATCAATGCGGGGGAGGGGGAAAGGATCCTTTGGGCAGGCCTTGTTGAGGTCCTTGAAATCGAGACATAGGCGCCAGGATTTGTCCTTCTTTGGTACCATCACCAGGTTTGCTAGCCAGTCCGGGTGTTTTATTTCTCTAATGAATCCGGTCTCCAATAACTTGGCTAGTTCCTCTCCCATAGCTTGTCTCTTAGGTTCAAAGAAACGCTGAAGAGTCTGCTTGACCGGCTTGAATCCCTTTAGAATATTAAGGTTGTGTTCGGCCAGCCTGCGTGGGATTCCTGGCATGTCTGAGGGGTGCCAGGCGAATATGTCCCAATTCTCGCGCAGGAACTCTAGTAGTGCGGTGTCCACCACGGGGTTTAACTGTGCCCCGATGGAGGCTGTTTTTGTAGGGTCCGTTAGGTGGACTTGGAATTTGACTATTTTATCCGCTGGTTTAAAAGAGGTGGACTTGGATCTCTTGTCAAGTATCACGTCGTTCCTGTCCACCGTGGAGCGCAGCGCAGTTAATTCCTCGACCGCAAGGGCTTCGAATAATGCCTCGAGAGCCAATGCGGCTGTTTTGTTTTCGGCGCGGAGTGTTGTGTCCGGATCACTAGCGAGAGTGATGATTCCGTTGGGCCCGGGCATTTTGAGCTTCATGTACTCATAATGGGGTATAGCTTGGAAGATCGTGAACGCCTCCCGCCCTAAAAGGGAGTGGTATCCGCTACTGAACGGGGCCACTTGGAATGTAATTTCTTCGGACCTATAGTTCTCTGGCGTGCCGAATACCACATCTAGTGTGACTTTCCCAGCACGGTGTGCTTCCCGACTGGGGATGATTCCTCTGAAGGTTGTGCTGCTTTGCTCAATGTGGTTCCAGTCTATTTCCATTTTTTGAAGAGTTTCCTCATAGATGAGGTTTAATCCACTGTTGCCGTCCATGAGTACTTTGGTGAGTCGAAAGCCGTCCACAATTGGACTGAGGACCAGTGCAGCTGGTGCTCGGGCTATTCAGAATTTAGGTTCGTCGCTGGCATTGAAGGTAATAGCTGTGTCACTCCGTGGATTTATTGCTGCCACGTGGCAGATTTCGGCAAGGTTGCGGAGTGTTCGCTTGCGCCTATAATTTGATCTGAAGGTTTCAAAGACTGTTAATACCGTATTGTTAACCCCGGGATGGTGCTCTGTGGCATCTGGGATGAGAAGATCCTCACCACTTTTGGCCACCTGCCGGAGTACCCAACATGCTCTAAGATGTGTGTTGGTATGGTATCCGATGTACTATGAATTTTGCAGGGTCCGTTGAGCCATCCCTCCAATACGGTTCCACGCCCTGTAGAGGGTCTTTGCTTCTTTGTAATTAACTCGGGTGTCTTATGATAGTGCACTCGTTTACTTCGGACTGGGTGTATATTCGGGGCCGGATTATCCCAAAATTTCGTCTCGGTTTTCCAGGCGCTTTCCATCGCACAGTACTTTCGTACTATGGACGCCAAGTCGGCGAAGCGTGATATGTCACAGCGACTTATGGCGTTAAGGATTCCCTTGTCCGTGCAATTATTGCAGAAAAATGAGAGTGCGTCTTCCTCGCGACAGTCCTTAACCTTGTTCATCACAAGGAGGAATCTGGCCCAATAATGGTGTACTGTTTCCTGGGGCGCTTGTCTGATGTGGGAAAGATCATTTATGCTTGGGTGGGTGGGTGGATTTGAGTCTGAACCCTTACCCGATCTGAGACCCAGGGGCCGAGGAGTTTCCAATCTTGGAAGTTCGGGTTTCGGGATGTTGCCCGATAAGTCTGGCCCGCCGCCTGACTCTAGGTTCAGGGCTTGGGTGATGTCCTCCCGTAAACGGGTATCCGGCTCGGAGAGCTCAGGAATCCGGACATAGTTAGTCCTCAAGATAGAGGAAGAATCGCCGCATTGTTCCTCCACCACCGCAATATGATGGGTGACCGATGGAGAGTTAATCTCCCTTTGATCGGGTTTAAGCCCAATCCGATCATAGTCCGTAGCGACTCCCAAGGCGGCGATGCGATCCAAGAGCTCGTTTAGGGATGAGAGCTCCATTGGATCCATCTGCTCGGCAAATTCCGGGCCGACATGGAGGCTGTTTTCGATGACCCGAGAAGTCATCGTCGGTGCAGCAGTTGAACGGGCGGTCATGATGAAACTCCCTAGCCGGAGAGTTTGGCTGACAGCCAGGGCTCCCCCGGCGGTAATGTTGTTTTTAACAACGAGACGAGGCATCCTTCCTTACGGTGATGGCATAGTGGAACTCTCAATGAAAGCACCAATGTCGGTGTCAAAACCGGCGGATCTCGGGTAGGGGGTCCCGAACTGTGCATCTAAGGCGGATGGTAACAGGAGGCAGGGGACACGATGTTTACCCAGGTTCGGGCCCCCTTGATGGAGGTAATACCCTACGTCCTTCTTGATTGTTCTTGATAATATGAGTAGTACAAGAGTTGATCTACCACGAGATCGAAGAGGCTAAACCCTAGAAGCTACCCTATGGTATGATTGTTTTTGTCCTACGGACTAAAACCCTCCGGTTTATATAGACACCGGAGGGGGCTAAGGTTATACAAGGTCGGTTACAAATAAGGAGATATACATACCGGTATTGCCTAGCTTGCCTTCAATGCCAAGTAAAGTCCCATCCGGACACGAGACGAAGTCTTCAATCTTGTATCTTCATAGTCCAACAGTCCGGCCAAAGGATATAGTCCGGCTGTCCGGAGACCCCCTAATCCAGGATTCCCTCAATGATCCTTTATCCTAACATGGAAAGTTGGTTTCTCAACATAAGAAGTAGGAACAATAGGATCATTATAAGTAATAGCCTTTTCTTCAACTTTAATAGGTGCAGCTACTTTTACTTCTATGGGAGGATGATATTTAAACCACTTCTCCTTGGGGAGATCAACATAAGCAGCAAAAGATTCACCGAAAGAAGCTACTATCTCAGAGTCAAGTCCATATTTAGTGCTAAATTTATGAAAAATATCGGTATCCATAAAAGATTTAACACAATCAAAACTAGGTGTCATACCTGACTCCTTACCATTGTCAAGGTCCCAATCTTCGGAGTTGCGTTTAATTCTTTCCAATAAATCCCATTTGAATTCAATAGTCTTCATCATAAAAGAGCCAGCACAAGAAGTATCAAGCATGGTACGATTGTTACCAGAAAGCCGAGCATGAAAATTTTGAATAATCATTTCTCTTGAGAGCTCATGATTGGGGCATGAATATAACACTGATTTAAGCCTCCCCCAAGCTTGAGCAATGCTTTCTCCTTCGCGAGGCCAAAAATTATATATATATATATATTTGCGATCACGATGAACAAGATGCATAGGATAAAACTTTTGATGAAATTCCAATTTCAATCGTTTGTAGTTCCAAGACTCCATATCATCACATAGCCTATACCATGTCGATGCATCTCCCCTCAAAGATAAAGGGAAGACCTTCTTCTTAACAACATCTCCGGGTACACCTGCAAGCTTAAATAATCCACAAACTTCATCCACATATATTAGATGCTCATCAGGATGTTTTGTTTCATCTCCTAAAAAAGGATTAGCTAGCAGTTTTTCTACCATACCCAAAGGAATTTCAAAGCAAGCATTTTCATTTTCAGTAGGTTCAGTAGGTTGAGGAGCAACTCTTTGCTCTACTGGTCGGGGTGAAGATACCCAGAACAAGCCCCTCAGAGGATTACTTTCCATAGTAACAAGTGACAGTAAATTTCAGCACACTATATAAATTTTTCCTTACCAAATTCCACCTACCAAAGGCGCTTCACTCCCCGGCAACGGTGCCAGAAAAGAGTCTTGATGACCCACAAGTACAGGGGATCTATCATAGTCCTTTCGATAAGTAAGAGCGTCGAACCCAAAGAGGAGTAGAAGGAAATGATAAGCGGTTTCCGGCAAGGTATTCTCTGCAAGTACTGAAACAAGTGGTAACAGATAGTTTTGTGATAAGATAATTTGTAATGAGCAACAAGTGACAAAAGTAAATAAGGTGCAGCAAGGTGGCCCAATCCTTTTTGTAGCAAAGGACAAGCCTGGGAAAACTCTTATATGATGTAAAGCGCTCCCGAGGACACATGGGGATATCGTCAAGCTAGTTTTCATCACGTTCATATGATTCGCGTTCGGTACTTTGATAATTTGGTATGTGGATGGACCGGTGCTTGGGTGTTGCCCTTACTTGGACAAGCATCCCACTTATGATTAACCTCTATTGCAAGAATCCGCAAATACAACAAAAGTATTAAGGTGAACCTAACCATAGCATGAAACATATGGATCCAAATTAGCCCCTTACGAAGCAACGCATAAACTAGGGTTTAAGCTTCTGTCACTCTAGCAACCCATCATCTACTTATTACTTCCCAATGCCTTCCTCTAGGCCCAAATAATGGTGAAGTGTCATGTAGTCGACGTTCACATAACACCACTAGAGGGGAGACAACATACATCTCATCAAAATATCGAACGAATACCAAATTCACATGACTACTAATAGCAAGACTTCTCCCATGTCCTCAGGAACAAAAGTAACTACTTACAAAGCATAAACATGTTCAAAATCAGAGGAGTATTGATATGCATAGGATCTGAACATATGATCTTCCACCAATTAAACCAACTAGCATCAACTACAAGGAGTAATTAACACTACTAGCAACCTACTAGCACCAATCCCGGACTTCGAGACAAGAATTGGATACAAGAGATGAACTAGGGTTTTGAGATGAGATGGTGCTGATGAAGATGTTGATGGAGATTGCCCTCTCCCGATGAGAGGAGCATTGGTGATGACGATGGCGAAGATTTCCCCCTCCGGGAGGGATGTTTCCCTGGCAGAACAGCCCCGCTAGAACCCTAGATTGGTTCCGCTAACGTTCCGCCTCGTGGCGGCGGAGTTTCGTCCGTGAAGATGGCTTATGATTTTTTTCCCATCGAAAGAGTTCATATAGCAGAAGATGGTCACCGGAGGGCCACTAGGGGGCCCACGAGGTAGGGGGCGCGCCCCCACCCTCGTGGGCAAGGTGTGGCCCCCCTGGTGAAGTTCTTGCGCTCAATGTTTTTTATATATTTGGAAAACATCATCCGTGAAGTTTCAAGACTTTTGGAGCTGTGCAGAATAGGTCTCTAATATTTGCTCCTTTTCCAGCCAGAATCCCAACTGCCGGCTTCTCCCTCTTTATGTAAACCTTGTAAAATAAGAGAGAATAGGCATAAGTATTGTGACATAATGTGTAATAACATCCCATAATGCAATAAATATTGATATAAAAGCATGATGCAAAATGGACGTATCAGGGTACTTGCGACTAATGCATGGGCTGGGGTATCTTAGTACTTAATTAAGTAGGATCAACTGCCTCTTGTGTTATACATATATAAGTGTGATATCAACTCATAGTTATTACTAATGTCAAGCTAAGGACTAGTTCTGAATCTTCTAGCAACGGCTGATATGTTTACTGTCTCTTGGTGTTTGTCCTTCGAGAAGTACCTAGTTGAAGTGTCTCATGGTGTTATATTTGCAAATGCAAGTGTTGAGATGTCTATTCTGTGTTAATTAGATAAAAAGATTAGGGTGTGCAGATAACAGTTAACTTAGTTAAGTCTGACAAATACAGTTTGGACAGGTAGAAAGTAGAATGCACCATAAGCTTGGTTATATATGCAATGTCACGTTAGGCTCAATTGTGAAATTTTGGATGCGAGATTTTTGACATGTGGTGTCCCTTTATTCTTGCTGCATTAAACACATATGTTGAATTCATGTGTGGACAGACAAAACCATGAGTCGTTTATAGTTCAGGAAAAGAATGTTATCATTATTGTTTGGAGATTGAAATAATCTGTTTGTTGCACTTTGTGCACTTTCTAGTTGAAAACTGTTAAATGGAGATACTAGATTAGCTTTTTGAGGTATCCCATTAAATATTATTCATTACTGCCCGCTCTTAAATTTTTTTGCACAACTAATACGCAACTGCCATAGGTGGCTATAGAGCCAAGTGATTAGGCCCAACTTAGAATTCTCCTTCCCTTTTCGGTCAACACTTGCATGTCACTGTTGGCTATTTTTTTAACTATTGCGCCATACTTGATAGGGTATATTATTAGAAGATACCCATATATATCAGTCAACCTAGGGTGCCTCGGCATCGATAAACCCTAAATGATGAAAACTTAACTTAGCATTTAGGGTGCCTCAGCATTGACAAACCCTAAATGATAAAACCTTGGCTTTTAGGGTGCCTCGGTGTCGATAAAAACCTAAATGATGAAAGCTTAGGCTTTTAGGGTGCCTCGGCGTCGACAAACCCTACATGATAAAAGCTTAGCTTATAGGATGCCTCGGTGTTGACAAACCCTAAATGATGAGACCATGATAATTCCTCACAAACCAACCCTTAAATAACACTGAGCCATTATGTCATCACCCTTGAAGCCTTGCAGGCATTTGCAGCCCTTAGCTTGTTCATTCTGTAGATTTCCAAAATTCAGTTTTGTACCGCACACCGAAGCCCCGAGAATGAAAACTGCAATCTGAAATAGATGATCAATTTTCAGCCCTTGGATTAGTTTTGTATTTTTTTCACACACTCAGACACCCCTGCTTGCCATGTGTGTGAGAGATATAGTGAGAGGAGACAAGAAGAAGGGGGTTAGGAAGGGACTTGGACCTTAGCAACAACACACTAACAGGTCCCATCCCAAAACACCTAGGCAATATCACAAACATCTCTCAATTGTTCCTTGACAATAACCAACTTTTTGGCGACATTCCTCGAGAATTAGGTTATTTGGTCAACTTAGAGATCTTGTTCCTTGACAATAACCAACTTTTTGACCAAACTTTTTTCCTATTTAGAGCGAAACATGGCCCACAACGATGAGGCCAGCGGTTCGGGCAAGCAATTATGGGAACTGTCCCAGGAGATGGAGGAAGAACCTCACCGCTATGAGGACGCCGCGGAAGACACAGATCCCGACTACACAACCCCTAGTGGTGTCGGGGATGACACCACTGATGGTGCTGCCGAGGATGCCACCACTGATGATGGCAGCGCATCCACAGATGGCAGCCAACCGAAGAGGCAACGGAAGGACCGGTGCCCGAACGTGCTCGGCACCGTCAAGGAGGAATTTACTGAAGTGTCCTCCAGTGGGCAGCCAACGGCGCCCAAAGAATTAGTCAAGGGGTACGCGGGGAAGCTCGGGTGCATTCTCCGGAGCACCGTCTCGATCAACACCGAGAACCTAAGGCATTGTGACCGAGGGAATTTGCGCAACCTCCTCTTCACGAAGCTGCACGAACGATACAAGTTCCCCGGTGACTTCGCAAACACACGCCTCTCAGGGAATAAAGTGAACATTGCCGCCCTTGCGAAGATGAGCACGGCCTTGGCTACTTGGAGAGCCGCGGTGAAGAGAAGGATTGAAAAAGGTGAAAGTTATGAGAAGATCAAGGAGACAAATCCTTCGATTAGCGAAGCTAACTACCTGGAGTTCAAGATCAAGTGCGAGAGCAACGACCGCGGAATCAAGTCAGTGGGGGAAAGATATGCGGGACTTGAACTTAGGGGTCCACAAACTCAGTCTCGGCGGTTACAGAGTGGCGGGACCTATATGGGACAAGGAGGACGCGGAGCGTGCCGAGCAAGGCCTACCGCCCCTCTTTGATAAATACTGTGACAAGCAGACCAGGAACTATGTCAGGGCCCGGTACAAGATTGACCCAGTAACCAAGGAGCTTACCACGGATCCGAAGACCAAGGCTCCTGAGCTTGTTCAGGTAAGGAATACACCCCGAGTAATTAGCTCCATATGGTTGCATTCTAATTAATGAAGCCAATTTTCTAAATGGTTCACATTCCTTCCACAAGAAATTGAAAGCAGTAGCGCGGGGTCGTCTCAGAGCTCCCCTTGGGACACCACGTTAAATAGGGCGCTGAACGTAATGAAACACAAGGATAAGATCAGTAAGCCGACATCAGCTGGTCGTGTGTCCGGCAAAGGCTTGTCCACGAAATGGTCGGAATACTATACCGTTGGGCGAAAGGAGAGAAAGACCAGCTCGGAAAGCCAGGAGCGCGAGGTTCAAGAACTCAAGGCACAAGTGGCGCGGATTCCAGAGATATATAGTCGAAGAGCAAGTGCGAGACCAACTAGGAGCGACGATCACCGCCATTATGCCTACCTTGCTTGAGGGGCTGCAGGCGTGGATTGCGGGCGGCCCCCGATTCCCAGCTTCATGGGCAGCAACTCGCACAACGCGCCGGCGGCGCCATTGCTGTCTCCGGCGGAGGCGGCATTGGTGTCTCCGGCGTCGGTGCCGGCATTGGAGCTTAATGCACCCGGGTGTGGGAAGAATACGCCGGCCGGCACCTCGGCAGCAAGCGGCCCCTCCGTCACTTGCACGCCCGCCGTTGGTGGTGCCTCGACATTAGCTGAGCTCGACGCCATCACGGTAACTAAGCCTCTCGGCCGATGACTTCATCTCCTTGCCTTTGACTGGGCATCCCTGATGCCCTACATGTTTTCGCAGGGCGCCGCCGACGATCCATGCACTCTCCTGCACTTGTGAACGGTGAGTTGATCGATGTCGCCAAGGTCAGAATCGTTCAACCGGGCAACCGCCTGTTACACGGTAATCCGATGCCACCCAACGTGTATAGGGTTCAACTGGTTCAGGTGCTGTGGGGATGCGATGACTTGTTACCTCCGTATCGACCCCCTGGGGCCGACGAAGATGATGTGATGACCCTCAGTGCCTGCATAAGCTGGTCCATGCTTTGGCCGAAGAGCCAGATTCATTTGGGGACGGGGGACACCACCCCACAGACAACACCGCCAGTCGTGCCGGCGCCAAGCCATGGCAAGACCGCCGAAATGCTACCGGACGACAACGAACATATGGCTGATCCGGACATGCATATGGCACAGGATCCGGACGACGACGGTACATTTACTAGGGTCGATAAGTACATCAACGAACATGGGTATGATTACCCACAAGTATAGAGGATCGCAACAGTTTTCGATAAGTAAGAGTGTCGAACCCAACGAGGAGCTAAAGGTAGAACAAATATTCCCTCAAGTTCTATCGACCACCGATACAACTCTAAGCACGCTTGACGTTCGCTTTACCTAGAACAAGTATGAAACTAGAAGTACTTTGTAGGTGTTGTTGGATAGGTTTGCAAGATAATAAAGAGTACGTAAATAAAAAGTAGGGGCTGTTTAGATAAAGAAACGATAAAGTAAATATAGCGAGTGTGGAAAAGTGGTGGTAGGAGTTGCGAAATTGCCCCTAAGAAATTGACTACTTTACTAGACTGATAGAAAGTATTATGTGGGAGAGGCCACTGCTAGCATGTCATCCCTTACTTGGAATTCTATGCACTTATGATTGGAACTATTAGCAAGCATCCGCAACTACTAATGTTCATTAAGGTAAAACCCAACCACAGCATTAAGATATATTGGTCCCCCTTCAATCCCGTATGCATCAATTTCTATGCTAGGTTGAAACTTCTGTCACTCTTGCCCTCCAATACATAGTCCTATCAACATACAACTAACCCTATGGTGTGATCTACGCTTGCGCTCATATGATGGGCACCAAAGGACAGCAACATAACCACAAGCAATTTAAATCGATCATAGCAATTCATCAACCACCGATAGGACAACGAAAATCTACTCAGACATCATAGGATGGCAACACATCATTGGATAATAATATGAAGCATAAAGCACCATGTTCAAGTAGAGGGTACAGCGGGTTGCGGGAGAGTGGACCATTCTAGATAGAGGGGGGAAGGTGATGGAGATGTTGGTGAAGATGGCGGAGGTGTTGGTGTAGATCGTGGTGATGATGATGGCCCCCGGTGGCACTCCGGTGCCACCGGAAGCAAGGGGGAGAGAGCCCCCCTCCTTCTTCTTATTCCTTGACCTCCTCCCTAGATGGGAGAAGGGTTTCCCCTCTGGTCCATGGCCTCCATGGCACGGGAGGGGCGAGAGCCCCTCCGAGATTGGATCTGTCTCTCTCTCTCTCTCTCTCTCTCTTTCTGCGTTCTCTCCTGGCTCTGTTTCACCGTTTCGTGTATATATGGAGATCCATAACTCCGATTGGCCTGAAACCTTCGCCGTGATTTTTTTTCCGAATATTCGCTTTCTTGCGGAAAACGAAGAGCGTCAACCGCCTTACGATGGGCTCACGAGGGTAGGGGGCGCGCCCCCCTGCCTCGTGACCACCTCGGGCACTGGTTCGCGTTGATTTTCCTTCCAAATTTTCCATATTTTCCAAAAATAAGCTTCGTCCGTTTTTATCCCGTTTGGACTTCGTTTGATATGGATATTCTGCGAAACCAAAAACATGCAACAGACAGGAACTGGCACTGGGCACTGGATCAATATGTTAGTCCCAAAAATAGTATAAAAAGTTGCCAAAAAGTATATGAAATTTGAATAATATTGGCATGGAACAATCAAAAATTATAGATACGACGGAGACGTATCAGCATCCCCAAGCTTAATTCTTGCTCGTCCTGGAGTAGGTAAATGATAAAAAAGATAATTTTTGATGTGGAATGCTACCTAGCATAATCTTGATCACATATATAATCATGGCATGAATATTAAGACACGAGTGATTCAAAGCAATAGTCTATCATTTGACAAAAAAACAATAATACTTCAAGCCTACTAATAAAGCAATCATGTATTTTCAAAATAACATGGCCAAAGAAAGTTATCCCTACAAAATCATATAGTCTGGCTATGCTCCATCTTCACCACACAAAATATTCACATGATGCACAACCCCGATGACAAGCCAAGCAATTGTTTCATACTTTTGACGTTCTCAAACCTTTTCAACTTTCACGCAATATATGAGCGTGAGCCATGGACATAGCACTATAGGTGGAATAGAATATGATGGTGGAGAAGACAAAAAGGAGAAGATAGTCTCACATCAACTAGGCGTATCAACAGGCTACGGAGATGCCCATCAATAGATATCAATGTGAGTGAGTAGGGATTGCCATGCAACGGATGCACTACAGCTATAAGTGTATGAAAGCTCCAACTGAAACTAAGTGGGTGTGCATCCAACTTGCTTGCTCATGAAGACCTAGGGCATTTGAGGAAGCCCATCGTTGGAATATACAAGCCAATTTCTATAATGAAAATTCCCACTAGTATATGAAAGTGATAACTCAAGAGACTCTCTATATGAAGAACATGGTGCTACTTTGAAGCACAAGTGTGAAAAAAGGATAGTAGCACTGCCCCTTCTCTCTTTTTCTCTCATTTTTTGTTTTTTCTCTCTTTTTTGGGCCTTCTCTTTTTTTGGCCTTTCTCTCTTTTTTTATTTGGTCTTCTTTAGCCTCTTTTATTTTTTTGTAAAGTCCGGAGTCTCATCCCGACTTATGGGGGAATCATAGTCTCCATCATCCTTTCCTCACTAGGGCAATGCTCTAATAATGATGATCATCACACTTTTATTTACTTACAACTCAATATTACAACTCGATACTACAACAAAGATATGACTCTATATGAATGCCTCTGGCGGTGTACCGGGATGTGCAATGATCTAGCGTAGCAATGATATCAAAAAACGGACAAGCCATGAAAACATCATGCTAGCTATCTTACGATCATGCAAAGCAATATGACAATGAATGCTCAAGTCATGTATACGATGATGATGGAAGTTGCATGGCAATATATCTCGGAATGGCTATGGAAATGCCATAATAGGTAGGTATGGTGGCTGTTTTGAGGAAGGTATATGGTGGGTTTATGGTACCGGCGAAAGTTGCGCAGTACTAGAGAGGCTAGCAATGGTGGAAGGGTGAGAGTGCGTATAATCCATGGACTCAACATTAGTCATAAAGAACTCACATACTTATTGCAAAAATCTATTAGTCATCGAAAGAAAGTACTACGCGCATGCTCCTAGGGGGATAGATTGGTAGGAAAAGACCACCGCTCGTCCCCGACCGCCACTCATAAGGAAGACAATTAATAAATAAATCATGCTCCGACTTTGTTACATAACGGTTCACCATACGTGCATGCTACGGGAATCACAAACCTCAACACAAGTATTTCTACAATCCACAACTACCCACTAGCATGACTCTAATATCACCATCTTTATATCGCAAAACTATTGCAAGGAATCAAACATATCATATTCAGTGACCTACAAGTTTATGTAGGATTTTATGACTAACCATGTGAATGACCAGTTCCTGTCATCTCTCTAAATAGATATAAGTGAAGCAAGAGAGTTTAATTCTTTATACAAAAGATATGCCCGTGCTCTAACAAATATAAGTGAAGCAAAAGATCATTCTGCAAATGGCGGTTGTCTAAGTAAAGAGAAACAGGCAATCCAAACTTCAAATGATATAAGTGAAGCACATGAAGCATTCTATAAAGCCATACTCAAAAGATATAAGGGAAGTGCAATGAGCATTCTATAAATCAACCAAGGATTATCTCATACCAGCATAGTGCATAAAAGAAAAATGAAAACTAAATGCAACAGACGCTCCAAGATTGCACATATCGCATGAACGAAACGAATCCGAAAACATACCGATACTTGTTGAAGAAAGAGGGGATGCCTTCCGGGGCATCCCCAAGCTTAGACACTTGAGTCTCCTTGAATATTTACTTGGGGTGCCTCGGACATCCCCAAACTTGAGCTCTTGCCTCTCTTCCTTCTTCTCACATCGAGACCTTCTCGATCATCGAACACTTCATCCACAGAAAACTTCAACAGAAAACTCGATAAGATCCGTTAGTATAATAAAACAAATAACTACTATAAGTACTGTGTAAAACCAATTCATATTTTGTTTTTGCATTGTGTCTACTGTAATATAACTTTTTCATGGCTTAATCCACTGATATAAATTGATAGTTTCATCAAAACAAGCAAACTATGCATCAAAAACAGAATCTGTCTAAAACAGAACAGTCTGTAATAATCTGAACATTCACCATACTTCTGATACTTTACAAATTCTACCAAAATTAGGAAAAATAAAAAATTTGTATAGGAAGACATTTCAAAAAGAATCAGAACCATTTGATGTTCCAGCTAAAAATGTAAAATCGCGCACTACAGCCAAAGTTTCTGTCTTGCACCGTACAAACCATCAAGCAAATGTAAACATCCTAATGGCAAACCTTGGCACATTATTTTTATAATACAATGGAATTGTACAAGGGGATAATTATTTTTTATTGAAAAGTTTCTGTAATCAAGATTCACAAAGTTTCCGTGAGCATGAACAAAGTTCAAGGCTAGCTCCCACTTCAACAATGCTTGTCTTTCTCACTTTCGCTTTCCTTTTTGAAAAAGTTTTGGGTTCCCCTCTTTATTTTGGTTGTATTTAAACTATATGAAAGCAATCAACAGAAATAAATGACTCCCTAAAACTTCCGGGTTGTCTCCCTGGCAGCGCTTTCTTTAAAGCCATTAAGCTAGGCATATAGTGCTCAAGTAATGGATCCACCCGGATCCCAAGGTATATCAAAGCCAATTTTAATTAACAATGATTTGTAATTTAGTGGTGAGCACAAGGTAACATATATCATATAACAACGAAGTCTAACTCTCTTCCTATGCATCGGCATGTCATAAAAGAACAATTCATGCACACATAGTAAAGGCCAATGCATAGTATAAACAGTTTCTTGCAATTTTATCGTATTGGAAACATAGAGAGGTGGAGATATAGTTCCTCTATCATAATGATTGCAAGTAGGAGCAGCAAGCACATGCATATTATATTCATCAAAATCATCATGTGCAACGGTAAAAGGCAACCCATCAATATATTCCTTAATAAGAGCAAACTTCTCCGATATAGTGTAGTTTTGAGAATTCAAAAAGATAATAGGACTATCATGTGTGGGTGCAATAGCAACGATTTCATGTTTGACATAAGGAACTATAGCAAGTTCATCTCCATAAGCATAATTCATATTGGCATCTTGGCCACAAGCATAGCAAGCATCATCAAAAAGGGATATTTCAAAAGAATCAACGGGATCATAACAATCATCATAGCAATCATCCTCCGGTAAGGACGAAGGGAAATTAAACAATGTATGAGTTGAAGAGTTACTCTCATTAGAAGGTGGGCACGGGTAGCTAATCCGCTCTTCCTCCTTTTGTTCTTCGCTCTCCTCCTCATCTTTTTCATCCAATGAGCTCACAGTTTCATCAATTTCTTCTTCCATAGACTCCTGCAAAATATTAGTCTCTTCTTGGACAGCGGAGTAGTAGTCAATATATGGTTCAACATAGGCATTAGAAGCATAATTATCATAGCAATATTTAAATATGGCAAAATTTTCAGATTTGTAAAGAGTAGCATCATACTTTTCAATCAAAGAAGCAATTTTGTAAGCACCCTTAAAAGCAACAAATTCTTTAATTTGTTGAACATCATAGTAACTATAAACACCCCTAGCATAAGAGGATACGATTCCATTATCACTAAACAAACATTGGTAGGGAAGGTGTTTCTTAGGGTCTTCAGAACAACAAGTATAATCATATATTTCGCATAAATTCCAAGCATAGCATTGCAAACGATGAATTTGATCTAGTAAAGTTTTCCCTTTTTCAGATATTCGGTGTCGCACATAACAAGCATGCTCATCTAAATATTTGCCCTCAACTAAGCTAGTTGGGGTTTCAGCACGAGCACATATGGATTGAAGATGATCCAAGTAATAAGCTTCAGCAGTGTGATAGATTTTGAGTGGTTCTTCAACCATTGGTTCAGTAGGTACAACTAATTTTTTTGGTATTTTGCGTTTCCTACCCATAACTAAAGATAGAAAACAACTAAGAACAGCAAATAAAAATTACTTAGTGATAAAGCAAACAAGCACACACGAGAATATTCACCCCATGCTATTGCTCCCCGGCAACGGCGCCAGAAAAAGGTCTTGATAACCCACAAGTATAGGGGATCACAACAGTTTTCGGTAAGTAAGAGTGTCGAACCCAACGAGGAGCTAAAGGTAGAACAAATATTCCCTCAAGTTCTATCGACCACCGATACAACTCTACGCATGCTTGACGTTCGCTTTACCTAGAACAAGTATGAAACTAGAAGTACTTTGTAGGTGTTGTTGGATAGGTTTGCAAGATAATAAACAGTGCGTAAATAAAAAGTAGGGGCTGTTCAGATAAAGAAATGATAAAGTAAATATAGCGAGTGTGGAAAAGTGGTGGTAGGAGTTGCGAAATTGCCCCTAAGCAATTGACTACTTTACTAGACCGATAGCAAGTATTATGTGGGAGAGGCCACTGCTAGCATGTCATCCCTTACTTGGAATTCTATGCACTTATGATTGGAACTATTAGCAAGCATCCGCAACTACTAATGTTCATTAAGGTAAAACCCAACCATAGCATTAAGATATATTGGTCCCCCTTCAATCCCGTATGCATCAATTTCTATGCTAGGTTGAAGCTTCTGTCACTCTTGCCCTCCAATACATAGTCCTATCAACATACAACTAACCCTATGGTGTGATCCACGCACGCGCTCATATAATGGGCACCAAAGGACAGCAACATAACCACAAGCAATTTAAATCGATCATAGCAATTCATCAACCACCGATAGGACAACGAAAATCTACTCAGACATCATAGGATGGCAACACATCATTGGATAATAATATGAAGCATAAAGCACCATGTTCAAGTAGAGGGTACAGCGGGTTGCGGGAGAGTGGACCGCTGTAGATAGAGGGGGAAGGTGATGGAGATGTTGGTGAAGATGGCGGAGGTGTTGGTGTAGATCGTGGTGATGATGGTGGCCCCCGGTGGCACTCCGGTGCCACTGGAAGCGAGGGGGAGAGAGCCCCCCCTCCTTCTTATTATTCCTTGACCTCCTCCCTAGATGGGAGAAGGGTTTCCCCTCTATTCCATGGCCTCCATGGCACGTGAGGGGCAAGAACCCCTCCGAGATTGGATCTGTCTCTCTGTCTCTCTCTGTTTCTGCGTTCTCTCTTGGCTCTGTTTCACCGTTTCGTGTATATATGGAGATCCATAACTCCGATTGTCCTGAAACCTTCGCCGTGATTTTTTTCCAAATATTATCTTTCTTGCGGGAAAAAAAGAGCGTCAACTGCCTTACGGTGGGCTCACGAGGGTAGGGGCGCGCCCCCCTGCCTCGTGACCACCTCGGGCACTGGTTCACGTTGATTTTCCTTCCAAATTTTCCATATTTTCCAAAAATAAGCTCCGTCTGCTTTTATCCCGTTTGGACTCCATTTGACATGGATATTCTGCGAAACCAAAAACATGCAACAGACAGGAACTGGCACTGGGCACTGGATCAATATGTTAGTCCCAAAAATAGTATAAAAAGTTGCCCAAAAGTATATGAAAGTTGAATAATATTGGCATGGAACAATCAAAAATTATAGATACGACGGAGACGTATCAGGTTACGGTGATGAATTCTTGGGGCCTCCTTCTCAAGAACCCATCCCTGCAAAAGACGATCGCGATCTAGCTGGTACCGCGGAGAAACCCAATTGCAACAGGCGTCGTCTGGGGTTCAGTTCTCAGGAGACGCCTCCAGCTGCCGCCTTCACCGAGCCTCAAATAGCCGAGGTGCGAAATATTATCAGCCCCAACACACTCAAGAAGGTGGTCTCTAAGCAAAACTTGATCCCATTATAGCAGAAGAAGAAGGGACGAAAAAGAAAGAATAACAAGGGTGCGAGCCAGCCAGCATCGAGTACGATCCATGATCAGGACGGGCCACCTTCATCTAAGGATATCTCGAGGAGGGTGCATGTAACACCCCGGATGTAACTTTCCCAATTTGTACTCCAACTCTTGCCATTTTCGGCGTTAAGTTATTTTATTTTCTCGAGTTCGGGTTTTGTCTCCGTGTGTTGTTGTCATTGTCATGCATCTCATATCATGTCATCTTGTGCATTGCATTTGCATACGTGTTTGTCTCATGCATTCAAGCATTTTCCCCGTTGTCCGTTTTGCATTCCGGCGCTTCGTTCTCCTCCGTTGGTCATTTCTAGCTTTCTTTCGTGTGTGGGGATTAAACATTTCCGGATTGGACCGAGACTTGCCAAGCGGCCTTGGTTTACTACCGGTAGACCGCCTGTCAAGTTTCGTGCCATTTGGACTTCGTTTGATACTCCAACGGTTAACCGAGGGACCAAAAAGGCCTCGTGTGTGCTGCAGCCCAACACCCCTCCATTTTGACCCAAAACCCACCTAACTCTGCTCCATCATCTAGATCGTTCGATCACGATCGCGTGGCCGAAAACCGCACCTCATTTGGACTCTCCTAGCTCCCTCTATGCCTATTTAAAGAACCCCTCCGAATCCGGATCTCCCTCTTCCCCGAAACCCTAATTTTTCCTCTCCGCGCCGGCCGGACACGTCCGTCTGGGCCGGACACGTCCGATCCGCCGCCGCCGACCAATCGCCGAGCGCCACCTGTCCCGCGCCCACATCACCGTCCCGCACGCCGCCAGGCCCGCCGGGGCCCGAGGCCGGCCCCCGCGGCCCAGCGCGCCGCCGCCCGCACTGCTCCCCGCCGCCCGAGCGCGCCGCCTCCTCCTCTGAGCCGCCGCCGCCGGAGCAAGCCGGCCCGAGCCGCCGTGCGCCGCCTCCACCGCCCGCCGCCTTCGCGCCTCGCCGCGCGCGAGCTCGCCGCCGCCATCCGACGTTGCGAGGCCGGCCCGAGCACCTCTCCTCGCCGGCGTGCCCCGCTCCTCTCGCCGGAGCCCATCGTCGCCGGAGTTCTCCTCCCTCGCCGGCCGGATCTGGTGGTTGGACCAGATTCATCGGTCCCCGATCCAAACGCCCGCGCCGTTCCCCGGATCTCCTCATCCCGGGTCCTCCTCGTCCCGTTTCCCGCGAGGTCTAATTTCTTCTAAGTCCCGAAATCCCAGATCCATGTGTCCTTCTTCATGGCCTCGTAACTTTGCATCCGTAGCTCCGATTCGTGCATATAGCATATCAAAATGGTCATCTCAGAGAGTACATCATTTCATTCCATTGCATCATTTTCATTTGAGTTAATCTTGATGCCCAAAATGCTGTTAGAAGAGGGCTACTTGAGTTAATTGTCAGATCTGCTACTCCATTTAGAGTTTTGTCATTTTTGCCATGATTATTGTGTGCATGATATGCCCTGACGCTCTACATATGTTTTGTTAAGGGTTTTGCCATCTCTCTAGAGGTGCAACCCATGTATTTTTGTGATGTGTGTGGTGCCTAGTGCAAGCTTGCAAAGTGGTGCACTTGCTAATTCTGTTTTCAGGGACTTAGCATTTCCACTAAGTCCTTGAGCTGTTTAGTTCATGATGCCATATGTTCTTGTTGTTTTCTAGTGATCCGTGCCTCTTTTGAGGATGATCAGTAAGGATATTTTGTTAATATTGTAGTGCTCTATCCATCCATGTCTTTGTTTGGAATTATGGAGCACGCTATCTTGAGTCAATCGAGCTCTACTTTTGCTACTTTGTGAATCTGGGCAGATTGTCAACTTGTTTGCAATTTTGCCGATGATGTTGTAGTTGATCCGTGCATACTATGCTATTGTTCTTGCCATGTCTAGTTTGCATTTTGTGTGTTCTCGATAGATGTGTGCTTAGCTTATCATGACTTGCACCGTAGTGAGTGCATCGAGCTCGTAAACATGCCTACTTGAGTTATGTTTCAGCATGTGCCAGTTTTCACCAAGTCTGAAAATTGATTATGCTTTTGCTATGTTCACATGCTTGTTAGTATATTTTCTGATCCCTTTTGTCTCAAGGTCACTAAGGGACTTTTATTAAGCTATTTGAGTAGCTCCATGCCATGTCTTACTTTGTCTTGTTCAGGTCCTGTAGCATGTTGTTTCGTTGCTCCGAAGAGTGCTACTTGGTCTGAAATTCCAGACAAGTGTTAATTTCACTAAGTCTAAGATCTGTTTACCATATGCATTTTTGTCATGCTTGTTTGAACCTGTTAATGGATGAATTGGCCATAGCGCAGTGCTAGACTTTTGTTAAGAATCTTGAAGGCATCCCTGCCATGTATTCTGATGCCATGTTTGAGTGCTGTAGCATGTTCATTTCGTTGCATTTAGATGGCTACTTGCTGTAAATCGCAGACCGGTGTCATATTTGAATCGCTTGCCATTTCCAAACCGTAACTCCGATTCTGGCGTTCTTTATATCGTTTTCAAGCGATTTCATCTCATCTTTCCAGTGGCACACTTGGATTCCCAAGTTGAGGCCAGGTTCATTGCATCCCTTGTCAATTCTTGCATATGCATCCCGCATCGCATCCCGCATAGCATACCATCCTTGCATCATATTGGTTGATCCTTGCACGTGGTTGATTGTGTTCCGTTTGCTTGTTTGTCTTGTTTGGGTAGAGCCGGGAGATGAGTTCGCTAACGAGGAGCCCGTTGAGTTTGCTTTCGAGGATCCAGTCAACTCTGACAACTTTGCAGGCAAGATGATCATACCCTCGAAATCACTACTATCTTTGCTATGCTAGATTGCTCGCTCTTTTGCTATGCCAATGCTACGATGCCTACCACTTGCTTTCAAGCCTCCCTAAATTGCCATGTCAAACCTCTAACCCACCTTGTCCTAGCAAACCGTTGATTGGCTATGTTACCGCTTTGCTCAGCCCCTCTTATAGCGTTGCTAGTTGCAGGTGAAGATTGGAGACCGTTCCTTGTTGGAACATTTATTTACTTGTTGGGATATCATTATATTTCTATGTTATCTTAATGCATCTATATACTTGGTAAAGGGTGGAAGGCTCGGCCTCTCGCCTAGTGTTTTGTTCCACTCTTGCCTCCCTAGTTTCCATCATATCGGTGTTATGTTCCCGGATTTTGCGTTCCTTACGCGGTTGGGTTATAATGGGAACCCCTTGATAGTTCGCCTTGATTAAAGGTTTTCCAGCAATGCCCAACCTTGGTTTTACCATTTACCACCTAGCCTCTTTTCCCTTGGGTTTCCGGAGCCCGAGGGTCATCTTATTTTAACCCCCCCCTCCCGGGCTAGTGCTCCTCTGAGTGTTGGTCCCACCGAGCGATGTCCGGGGCTACCAGGGGCAACTCTGGGCTGGCCTACCCAACGTCTGGCTCATTTGAGTGTGCCCTGAGAAAGAGATATGTGCAGCTCCTATCGGGATTTGTTGGCACATTCGGGCGGTGTTGCTGGTCTTGTTTTAACCTATCGAAGTGTCTTGAAGAACCGAGATACCGAGTCTGATCGGAACGTCTTGGGAGGAGGTCTATTCCTTCGTTGACCACGAGAGCTTGTCATGGGCTAAGTTGGGACTCCCCTGTAGGGATTTGAACTTTCAAAAGCCGTGCCCGCGGTTATGGGCAGATGGGAATTTGTTAATGTCCGTTTGTAGATAACTTGAACCCTAACTTAAATTAAAATGAATCAACCGAGTGTGTTACCGTGATGGCCTCTTCTCGGTGGAGTCCGGGAAGTGGACACGATGTTGGAGTAATGTTTGCGCAGGTTGTTCTCTAGTTTCTCGCTCGCGCTTTGCTTCCTCTTCCCGCTCTCTTTTGCGAATAAGTTAGCCATCGTATATGCTAGTCGCTTGCTGCATCTCCACATATATTTACCTTGCCTAACCTATAAGCTTAAATAGTCTTGATCGCGAGGGTACGAGATTGCTGAGTCCCTGTGGCTCACAATTTACTATTACACCAGATGCAGGGCCTGATGATTCCGCTCCAGGAGACGCGCTTGAGCTCAAGTGGGAGTTCGACGAAGACTCTCAACGTTACTATGTTTCCTTTCCTGATGATCAGTAGTGGTGCCCAGTTGGGGAGATTGGGACTGTGTCGCATGTTGGGTTCTCTTTTATTTTGGCGCCGCAGTCGAGCCATGAGTATTTGGATGATGTAATGTTATTAATGTACTTGATTGACGTGGCGAGTGTAAGCCAACTATTTTATCCCTTTTTATTATCTATATTACATGGGATGTTTGTGATGATTGCCTGACTTGCGACATATGCCTTCAATGCGATTATGCCTCTAAGTCGTGCCTCGACACGTGGGAGATATAGTCGCATCGAGGGTGTTATAAGTTGGTAATCAGAGCCTTCCCCGACCTTAGGAGCCCCATTGCTTGATCGTTTTTAGCAGCCGAGTTGTGTCTAGAAAAATGTTTTGAGTCATCTAGGAATTATATATCGGAGAGTTTAGGAATTCTTTTTACTTCCCATTCTCCTCATCGCTCTGGTAAGGCATCCTGACGTAGAGTTTTGACTCTTCTCTTCTCAAATTTCACTAAAAAAATTAGGATCACGCGGGTATCTTGGAATCGTTCCGATAGTTTTATGATGAGAACATTGTCTTGGTGCCTCCTGTGAGGGGTTTTGTGGAAGTGTCCCGGGGAGTTGAGCTCTGAGGTGTTGTCGTCATAATTTTATCATTGCAGTTCTGGAATACCTGAGTCTAGTATGCCGACATTGAAAATCTCTTTTATGCAGTTCGTTGGTGAGATAACCTCGACGCCACCCAGTACTGGGGCGGGAGTTCGGGAGTATCGCCATAACTTGTATAACGGATGCTTTTCGAAGGTTGAGGTAGATGGTTTCCGAAGGTTTCTCGGTTATGTGTTGAAGGATGGATACAGCTGGATGTAGGAATTGCTAGATTTGGGTGAGATATTATGCTTCCCCTGTATCCCCAACACCTGATTGCATAACCGGAAAGGTTCGGGAGTTTCATAGGTGGGAATTCTAGTAGCTCTAATTCTTCTTCCACAGATATTGGTTTGAGATTGGGATTTCCTACCAAGTATTCATTCTTGATCCGTACCTTGTTGATTTATTTCTCTACCTTAATTCTAAGTGGCTTCTCAATTTATGGATATGTGACCATTTCAAGAGGAATGCATTCGTTCATTTTGTTCGGATGTGAAGACTATATGTTCCAATTTTCATTCCATTGGTTTCAACTTCAATATTGTCTATCAATGTGCTAATGGTGGTCAACATCTTCAGGATGGCTCCTCCAACGCGCACGACTCCGAATCCAGATCCGCCACCACCTCCACCTCCTCCGGAGGCATGGCAAGCTGTGATGGCCGCAACCAATGCAAACACAGTTGATCATGCAAATTCTCCAAGAGCGCAATCAAAGCAATCAAGGCAACAATCAGAATCACTCTGCTACACTCAACCAGTTCCTTGCTAACGGGCCAAAGACTTTCAGCAATTGTGTTTAGGCAACTGATGCTCACGATTGGCTTGTGGATCTGTGCAAGCATTTCGAGTGCAGTAACGTCAGGCCTGGGGACTTTGTTAAGTTCGCTTCCTTCCAACTCAAAGATCAAGCTGTAGAATGGTTCCAGCAGTACAAGGATTCC